>NC_139762.1:133837968-134075468 GCF_965231275.1 Zosterops lateralis
TAAAAGCTCATTTTTCTTCTTTGGATGCAGATGAAAAGATTTAACTAAAATAATAGGTTTGAGTTGTGAAGTTACTGTGATTGAGAAAGTGATGTACCCCTTTAAAGGTATTAGCATAAAGATAGCACATTTGTTTATTATGTTTCAAAATCAGCTTCTAGTATCTCTGCCACAGGTAACAATTGACTTTTCAGGCTTCAAGTTAATAGCCTTGTCTCTTGCTTGTAGGGATCAATATTAGTATTAATTAATCACCATTATCAGCCCTAGGATCTGGTTCTATTTGTTGTTACATCAGCAAAATATCAATATAGAAAGTGGACTCTCTGATCGTCATGGCAACTTCATCTCTTGGGTCAAAGAAAGTTTATCTTATCTGTGCATGGAGAGTGGCAAACTGTTTAGGGATCTAGTTTGAACTCTAAGAACATTGATTTAGTTTTTGTTTGTGAATAGAGGCTGAATTCCAATCACAAGAGATAGGTAAGATTTAAATATTAATGCCCACAGGCTTGTCTGAGAAGGTGTCATTACCATTACTGTCGGATTGTCTTTTCGAGATGACACAATGTTAGAGGAGAATTGTGTAGTCAAGACTATTTACAGTTTAGTAATTTGTGCATTGGACAAACGGGATTTAAAGTGAAAGTATGGAAATTCTGTAGCATGTGTGCAGTAGTATTACTTCTCCCAATTAATGCATGGTTAGAGTTTCTTCCACTTAGTAACTGTAGAAATAGCATGGACATATAGATTATAAATTGGTAGAAGAAACAGATTTTGTTATGCATTCTCCCTTCAGAGATTTGTTAAGAAAGTGTTTAAGAAGTTTAGAGAAAGAATATCAATATTTCACTCACTCTGGAATTAATGGCAAATAGCCATCATGGAAAATCTGAACGCTACAGTCTGGTTAGTTATTTTTGTGTTTTATAAGTTAATACAATTATCTCGTGAGTTTGTGATAATAGAATATTGATAATGCTATTTTATCATGTCAAAGCTCCCTTTTTTAGTATTAAGTGCTTCTTAAAAGTTCTCATCTTAGACAATGGACCTGAGATTTTTTCGTTATATATACTCAGAGTGTGGTTAAATCTCACTTGGAGGGATTTAAAGACTTAATGATTGCAAGCACAAGGATTACTTAGAGACAGAAGTGTACTTTTTTTTACCCAGTTGTTTGCAAGTGTATGTGTGTATTTATTTGTCTCATAGTTCCTTAGGACATACTTTATTGGAGATGAACATTCAGACAAAGATATATATAGATGAAGAGTATCAGTATTCTAGCCTACTAAATAATATTTATTTATTCTTTTTCTTTCCTAGCGTATGGAGTAACAAAAAGTCTATGTGCTTTCCTGGTGCGGCTAAATACTGTTTTAGGAAATCCCAAGTGCAATAAGATCAATTCAGTACATCTGCAATATTGAAGAAGAGTTCTTATAAAAATTGCGAAGTAAACCAACCAACCAAAACTCAAATGCTTGCATAAAACTTACACTGCAGAAGGAATCACTTTTCGGTATTGACATTTCTCATTGATTATTCAGTTTTATCTAATGCTTTGAAAGGATAGTGCGATCATGAGTTGGTAGCAGATGCAGGCAGTTGTCACAGTAGCCTTTTCTTTTTTTAAAAAGAAAAAGGGATCTAGTTTGATACGTTATACGATCATCTGTTGTATTTTATTGGCTCCTGATATTGTTTGTGGAATCATAACATTGAAATTAGTTTGTATAAGTTAAAATAGTGGAATAAACGGAACATGTTTCCATTTTCCAATTACAGATATTGAATAAATTTTATCCTCATTATTTTCTGTCTATCTTTTCATTTTTTGTATCTCATCTTTCCTGTGTTGAGAAGGGTGTTATATAACACTGTCTCCCTTTGCAAATGCTAGTATTATTTTATATTTTAAAGAATTAGCTGGGATTTGAAACCATGTTTAGTAATGGGCTGATTTATCACCAGAAACCCTTTATATTTGTAGAGCTAATTGGATGCAAGGCTTATTTGTCTCTTCAATCTTTTTTTTTTTGTATTCATTCAATTTCTTAACTGTGAGTGTGTAAATAAAGCTGGAGTGGGACCTTTAACTTTCTTATTTTTTGATTACTACCATATTGTTTTATAAAACTTTCATAATCAAGGTATGTTCAATTACAATAATTTTCCAATGTGAATATTATTTAGTAAGAAAGTATCAAAAATAGCAATGCTTTAGCTATTAGTGAGTTACTTTGACATACCCTTATAAACTCTTTATATCCATTACTCTTTGCTCTCACGTTGGTGAATTAGAGTAATGTTGCTTTATTCTTCCAGACAACTGAAGCTTTCAGACTATGATTAGCTGACACAATTGCATGTCACACACTGTTTTTACTGTACTCGGTCCTTTTACCTTAGATTCAGTACAGCAGAGAACAGTAAAAATCTTCTTGATTTTTACACTTTTTCATTTTTACTTTCCAAATAATAAAGGTCTGATGCTAACTGCAGTAAAATGCTACAGCGTTTCCTGTGTTACTGGGTTTCCTATCCACCTAATGCTTTTTTGGAAGGTGTAAATATATGAGAAACTTAAGAAATACAGTCTTTAACTTCATTCATAGAAGCAGTCCAGTTGATAATACTTAAAATGAATGTGAAATGTTTATAGGATGGAAGCTTAAAAATACCCACAACCACAAATGGTATCTAACACTTTGGTGCATGTAAAATTAGAATGTAGAGTAGAATAGAGACTGAGTTTAAGTGAAGCGTTTTCTTTATGTTCAAAGGAATTCCATGATTTCGCATTTTGTCTCCTGTGCTATACGTGTTCCCTTTCATATTATCCGAGAAGTAAAAGTCAACTATCATGGCAAAAGTTATATAGAAAATTATAATTACTTTCTAAATATACTTGCAGTTGGTATTGAAAAGTGATTTTTAATGGGAATAGAATGAATCTTACTTTAAAATAAGAAATTCCTCATAGACTCAAATACAATGAGAAAAGTCTTTCTGCGTGTCTGTTGTAAAGATTTTTCTCTACTGAAATGGAATAATCTTGAAAACAATTTTTATGGTGATACATGGAAGTGTTCCTTAGGCTGACAAGAAATTCTTATCAGGGTGTTAATATTTTTTACTTTTGTAGTTGCAGCACAAGCCTCAAAGGAGTGGTGTGTTTTACTTGTGTCATCAGAATCATCATTAAAACTCTACTATTTAAGACTTGATTTTTTTTTTATTATTGAATGTGTAGGTTAATATTCATAACATATTGTGAAAAAAAACTGCAAGGACATTGTCAGATCTACTTGAAAATTTCTGCATATTCTATAGATATCTAGGTTTTGTTTTCACTTTTTGTTTTCAAATTCAAACTTCATATTAGATGGCAATAAAGATCCCTTCTCTGAAGTTTTGAAGAAGTACAGCAAGGATTTTCATCAAACATTTTATACAGCTTTATGCAAAGAAAATGAACCATCTGTAACTGATGCGTCAAAGTAGGACACAATTGTTAAGCCAATGAAGACAGTGGTAAAATTACCAAAGCTGAAGTAGCAGTAGTTTTTCTAAAAAAAAACCCTCAAAAAACCTGTCTCCACTCCCTCCCACCCTCTCATGATACAGAATTCACTAATAAATATGTATGAAAAGGCTTTTGGAAGCAGTAACAGATCATTTTGGGAAGCTTTCAATCATATTGGTTTTTTGAGTATTGTATCTGCTAAGTGTACTTCATCCATTTCAGAGTAAGTGTAGACAAAATGCTCCAATTTTGTAGGCTGCAGAAGAGAAAATCTGTATGTCCACTGAGGTACTGATTTTTGGGGCAGTTTAAATGTGTCAATAATCTATATTCAGACGAAAAATCCTGAAGTACAATTGAACAGCAGCGTGTCTGTGAATAGGATGCAGTACCTCTGAGAAGCCCTTGGCTCCTAACTAGCTTAAGTTTGTAAGAAACCTGCCTAATTTTTTAATAATGAATATATATAAATGAATATATATTTCTATTTAAAAAAAAACAACCCACAAAACCCCTGAACTTGCTTGATAGTTGTTCTGAAAATTCACTGTGGTATTTCAGTGAACACTAGGAAACTTAAGAACTAAGAAAAAAAAAAATCTCAAATATTTGACAGTTTATCTGGAAAAAATATTAGCTGGTTGCTAAAAATACAAGTGCACTCCTTAACAATGTGCATCTTGGACAAACAGACGCATATTTTGTCATCAAGTTACTTAAGCTTCTGAAGTCAGGGCTACAACTGGGTCAGATGATAAGATGAGCACAACAGAAAAACGAAGAGTGGCTCTGATAAAAACTGATTGATTGATGTCTGGCTTCCCCACCATCACAAGCAGTTGACAGTTAGTTTGGGATCAGATGATTTGGCTTTTGCGATAGAAGATGGGGCCTGGTAGGCAAGTCTGAAGGACAAAAAGGTCAGTTTCTGTACAGTGTCAGGCAGTGCTGGGTTCCCACAAGGTGGGGTATTGGATTAAGATTTTCTTTAGTTATGAGACTTAACTTTCCATGGTCCATTGAAAGGCCAGGTAATCTGGTCAGTATTAATACAAAAATACAAAAGACTTTGAGTTGTGAGGCAAAGGAATGAAAACAGAGGAAGTATACCTGTTGGACCAGTGAATTAGAGAAAAAAACATTTTTGCTGTTCAATTTCTGTATTACTTTAAGCATCATAGGTTATAGCAATAAATGATTTATAAAGCCTGACTTTGAAAATGTGGTTTTCACAAGAGATTTTTCACTGCAGCTGCAATGAGTTTTACGTTTCTTATAGTTTGAGAGACTGTAATGAAACATTGTGGATGAATTAATTTCAGCTTGCAAAATATAGTGATTCTGTGACCCGTTATGCAGAGGGTAGCACATTGTACCTTAATTATGTAAGTATGTATTTTTCAGTAGATTAAGAACAATTAGCATTTTATGCTTAAATATGATTAAAATAAATTTACGTGCAGTATGTTTTTGTGAACTGGAGATAATTTATCAATGACCATACCATGACCACCTGAGTATTTATGGGAGTTTCTGTGGTTGTGTGTATTTCTGTCAGAACACATTTACAATTAGCACTCTCTGTTATAGTCACAGAAGGAGAGAAAATGTGCAAATGAAAATCAAGACATAATATCTTTGGAATGAGAAAGATTTTCAAGACGGCCATGAAAACGTGTACAACTGCCACAGAATTGGAATTTGGACAGCTTGGATTTGAATTTAGATTTTTGGACGGTTTGATACTCTCTAGAAATCCTTTGTAATGTATCGCTTTTCTCTGAGTTTTAAGGGTCACATCTCCAAAGGACAGTTGTGTCTCAGCTAATGCTGCTGACTTAATATCAGTAAGATGAATTCTGCAAGGTGCTGTATTGCTGATAGTATAGCTGGAATGCGGTATGAAAGAACCTGGAGTGTAACCTGGAGTGTTACCAGTAATAAGTGATCAGTGCAGGTGAACTGGTGGTCATTTGAACAGTGATTAGTTACATTTCAAGAAAGGTTGTTTTCTTTGTGTCTAATCTCTAGTGACTTACTTTGTTTAAGAAATAATAATTAAAAAAAAAGATCTTTTCTAAGAAATACACTGTTTTATCCTGGCTATTTTTGTAGCTCTTTTGAGGTGTATGTTGAAGACATATTTTAAAATACAGAACTCAAGGCTTAGAGAATTATTTTGAATGCAGATTTACAACAATTTTTGGAAAAAAAACTGTGGAAGTGTTTAAGAGCTTCTCCAGTATTATTTATATTGTGGTGCATCCCTTTGGCATCAGAACTGTGTTAAGTTTTCCTACATTATTATGCTGATCTCTCACAGCATTACTACGAATGGCCTGAAATAAGCTTTAAAAGCGTACGATAATTTGAACGTAGGGTTTAGATTTTCAGGTGGGTTTAAATGTGTTGCATCCCAGAATAAGTCGTTCTTTTTTGAACATCTTGTACTGAAGATTTTCAAGATATAATTATATGCTTAATAAAAATGAAGAGAGCTTTATTGGAAATTTCTTCTAAGTATAAGACTTGGGTCTGACCAGGATGGTAGCCTGCTTTGTTGGCTCTTTGGGAATTTTACACCTCTAGGGTATACAACTGAGACCCATTTTGTTATGCAAAGAGGAGAATTGGGGTTGGTAAATCAAAAAGGGGAGAAAAATTAATATTGCCAAAATAATCAAGATCAGCTGTTGTTATATGAACATTAAATGAAGAGTTAAATGAAGAGTAACAATCAGCTACTTAGACCAGCTAGACTATGTAATTTTATGATTAGTCCTGCAGCTTAGAAAATCTCATTTTAGTAGGAGTGTACTTAGGGGATGTTATGACTGGCATGATCAGTCTGACATTCATTTTGAGGTTCTTTGACTCTTGGTTCAGAAGTTTTCACTGTCAAGAGAGGTCAGCTTAAGGTAGGGCATTATTATGCTATGAGTTCTGGCTAAATTTGTTTTTCAACATCAATTGTCAGTCAAGGCATTGTGTTTGAGGCTATGGCCTTTACATTATAAAACAAATGAGAAAAAAATCATTTGGTGTGTTACTCTTGCTGTGTGTAAATTCTTCTAAATCTTGAGTGATTTGTGCACCAGCAATACCAGTGTAAGAGAAAAATAACATCCGCTTTGCACAAAATGTACTAATTTTTGAAAATGAAAACCCACTTTTGCATTCACAGAAAAATCTTTTGAGAATATGGATGTGATGCCATCAGGGAAATAATTGCAGTTTTGGCTTGTATTTTAATGTTTAACTTGGTTTGATTTTAAGTTAATCTAGTCCCACAGTCTTCCAAAATACTTTATACTTGGTACCCTGTGTTGTGTATGGATATGAATTTTGTTTGCAGGGATGTTATAAAACATAAAAAAAAAATGGGTGAAGACTAATCAGATTTATTACTAAAATATTGATTTGTTATAAGAAAAACATTTTAAAATGCTTTAGAATCAATTTGCTAGTCTTTATTAATTTCTAAGTGGGCAGATGTTCTTGTTACTAAAAGTACCAAGATGCAGATGGTATTATTTGGCATCTTTTTAGAGGCTTCACTGTTACGTGTGGTGAGCTGAACGCTAAACAAATACATGATTCTTCAATGGCATTTCATATTTGCAAGAAATTATTTAAATAACTGTCTTTGTAACAGGTCATGCAAGAAAAAAAAATTATCTTAAAAATAATAATCACAACCTAAATAGAAAGTTTTGTGTTTCTGCATGTATGGAAGTGTTTTGACTAATAATTTGAACTTGAGAATTATTTCAAACAATATAGTTTTTAAAAATCTAATACAATCATCCTTATTTAAATAAACTTATGTCTTTTTGTATCTCACTGTATGTGAGAATTAATGTGAATTGAGTCTGAAATTGACGTATAGCAATAATTACACTTAATTTGTTTGAAGAGAATAACATACCATGAGTAAAGATAATAGTAGTAATAAATAAGTAGCTTCAAAATGGGAAGTAATTTTTTTTTAATTTTTTTGAGTAATCTTGCATACTATATTTTAAACAGACCCCTGGAAACAGGCAAATTCTGGAAAATATTGCATCTATTTCAGTAATACAAAAATGAAAGCTTATGTTTTATGTTTCCTAATGTTGTCAGTCCATAATTTTCAATCCATGGCATTGCTGTTATTTGATTGTGAATTATTTTTTTCTGCATTAGTTGTTACCCAATGTTAAGGAATTCACAACACCTACAACTCCTACTGACATCAGTTAAGATGCCCTAACTAGTGCTGTCAGGAGTAGCATCTAAATTCTTAGATTCTTTCATGCCTTTTTCTGTTGATAAGCTATACTGTTTTCCTCCTTTCATTGGAAATTTCCATGCATTATATACCTTGCGTGTTCATAAGTGTTACCATAGCAAGTACAACTGTGGAAGGTTTTCCTTTCTGTCTTCCAGAAGACCTGCAGAAATATTTAATTTCTGATTAAAACCTTATTTTGTAGCAAGATTGTGTAGCTGGAGCTACCATGAAACCTCCAAAGTCAAAGAGTTTGCCGTTCTTACTTTATTAAGCTGCTGTTAATCCTGTGGAATTTTGTCCTGGAAAGTAGGTTCTGTGTCTTAGGTTTTAATGTTAAGCAGTTACAGGTGCAATCATACACAATTTATTTTCCCTATGTTGTTATCCTAAGTTTTAAAATTTTTAACTGCTATGCCAAAACCAGTTCTTCTTTTATTTATATCAGATATTTTACATTCTGAGTGATTTTAAGATGCCAGGCATTTTCATACAGACTATTATGCCCAGACAATTGTTTTTAAAAACAGCAAACAAAAATGTCCAGTGCCAAGTCTGGTGAGATTTTTTTGCAACTTAGGGATCATGTATCTTCAATTTATGCCTAATTGCTTTCTTTATGTAGCTCTCATTTATAATATACCAGAATGTATAACAGCATACCATTACAAAGAAACCAGGCATATTATGCAAAATTAAACTGCATTTATAGAGATCTTGAATAATTTTGCTAATAGGAGTAATATAAAACAAGACTGTAAATGAAGGATTTTGAATTTCTGTAAATTACCTTTATAAGAAAAAGACAGAGACTGGCAGAGGTAAAGTTTTGCATGAAAGTGGGGGATGATGTTTTCTCTAAGCCTTTTGAGAAACAAAATATGAGTGAAAATAAAATATACTTATGAGAATTGAGCTATCACACAGCACTTAGTTTAGCTCTGATTGAATTATTCATGGAACAATATATTTTCCCAAATGTGATAATCTGTTTTTATTTTATTGTTTAAGCTTCTCACAAAAAGTCCTGATTTTTATGCTTTAGTTTTTAGTTGTTTTCGTGTAGCATGTTGAATATTTGCTGTTCTTGAAAGCTGTTAAACACGAGAAAAGCCTCAAAAAATTGGTGTGAACTTGATCTCTTCCCAGAAGAGGAAGTATCAGGAAGAATGAAGTATTGTTTGTTCATTCACAGGCAAAGAGAAATAAGTTACTGAATCCAGGGAATTTAGGACATCATAATACCTTTTTTCCCCCCTTGCTTTTCTTTCTTCTTTTGGGAGGGAAGAAAGAACACAGAACTTGTTTGTACAATGTAAAGGAGCACTGAAAATCTGTAAGGCATAATTGTTGATAACTTTGATAGATTATACATTCAAATATATTTTGATATGTGAATTATGTGATTGCATTTGTATGTAAAATGTTAAGAAAAACTGTGGGCAGCTCTGATGCCTGTTTTGTTGCCTAATTAATCATCTTGTTAGAGGAATTTCAGGAGATTGTGTTAAATGTTCTGCATTTTGCATGAAGTAGTACTTTATTAGTGAAGTATATAGAATGAATGTTTGAATTCCATTTTTTGTTGCACATTAATGATGCACTGCTCGTTCTAATTGTGAGTTCATGTAATGGCAAGGTGTTATGCCTGTGATAACCTGCATGTAGCAGAAAATATGTATTTAGATTATTATGCCTTTTTTTTTTTTTTTTTTTTTTTTTTGCATTTGGATTGTGAAAGTGGTTCATCCCTTATATCTGATGGAAGTTACTTATCTGATAATAATTACTTATTCTCTGTTGTGCTAAAACAGTTGTGAGTGACAGACTCACTTTTGAAATGCAGCATTTGTAACCTTGCTATAGGAATTAGATTTTCTCAGAATAACAGAAGATACATTCCATTGTCTGTAGACCAAAAAATTCTTAAGAATACATGTATTGTGTTTCCATTTTTCTTGGTTCCTTTTTGGTGTTAAAACAAAGCTGTCAAGCAGCAATGTCAAAGCCATATATCCTCCATTAATGGAAAGTGATTTACAGGTTATTGTTTGTGTTCTTGGCTAGTAATAGAGATTAACCTGTAGGTAAAATTTGTAGACAGACTTTTTTGCATTTTAGTATGAGATTTCTTTGTACTTCTATCAAAATGGGGCTTTCCATATAGAAAGAATAATGTTCTCTTAAAATTTGGTAAGTGATACTTTGCTCCTTTGGATTTTTCCTGTTTGAAGAACATATCAGATCATACTCAGTTTTTTTGCAAAACTTCAAATTGGAGACTGGAAATTATTTGTCAGGCAGGTATTTGTAAAGCCTGGAATAGAACCCAGGACCTTTGTGACCTGTTTACCTGATGAAGTCCAGTTTTTCTGTTTACCTCAAGGTTACTCATCTCTACAATAGAGCTTGCTAATGTTAGAAATACCTCTTAATAAAAAGGAAGACAGAACCTCTTGCCTTGATCACATGATTGTAATAAAGAAAAGCCCATTAAGAGATTGATAAGTCTTTGACATTTACATTCTCATAAATATATACATACATAAGAAACAAATAGATATTAAATATATATATTTATGTATAGCTGGTCTGCCTATATAGCAGTCTGCCTATTGATTCCAAAGGCCAATAGTTTGCTGAGTTAACAGAAGTTTTGAAGAAGTAGTGCCACGTGGCCCTTCATGGATTCACTATATGGAGTAATTAGGCTAAACCTTATACCCACACTAATTGCACAAGGCAAATGGGGAGAAGTTAGTAATTGTCACTGGGTAAATGGTGTAAATTTGGGAAAAGACACTGTTTCTTGGTAATCCCACTTGACCTCCAAAGCACTTTCCAAAGTTGCCAATAAATAGAAATGAATATAAAATGGGGATATCAGGGTTTCTGCTGGCTACTACTGAAGGAATAACTACTGTTTCATATTTATACATCTCACCTTTAGATGAAGTAGTTTTCTAAAAATTGAATATCAGTGTTTTGTTGGATGTTCTTCATTAGTGTAAATGGCAAGACATAAATTTGTTCCATTGTCTGCAAGGTAGTTATTATTTTCCTTTTTTTGAAAAAATATATCCAGAGTGAAAAACAATCCCTTTACAAAACATTAAAGGTAACAGCCATTTTTCAAGTGAGGTTTGTTCTGTTTCTTTCTTTTTTTTCTTTTTTTTTTTTTTTTTTAAGGAATGTATCATTAACTATAGTACCTCTGTCCCATAACAGCTGTGAAATTACAACTTTAGTCATCATTTCTAGAAATAATTTTAGAACACTTTTCTAAATGAGTAACTAAAATTTTTCAGCAGAACTGCTGAAGTTATGCCATACTGGAAACAGTGGCAAATTTTCAAGAAATTAAGGACTTTCCTTCATAGTTGTGTCATATCTAGCATTCTATGTTTGTTTTGTGTGACCAGTCACAGGAGAATGAATGTAGGAAAAGCAAGTAAACTGAATAGTAAAAGACTTCTTGACCACCCTGTTTATGACTTTGATGGCATTGGGTTTGTGCCCTTTTTGCTTGATAGTGCTCTGTGAAAAGATGTGAAGTGTGACTAAGAAGCAAAACCAAAACCACAACATTTATTTTCCTTCTTTCTTGATTTGTGTCCTCATTGAAGGCCTTATCACTGCTATAAATGAATATGAGGACAGTGTGGGGAACTTCTGGAGTGTGTTAAAGATAGATACTGTAGAAGATGGATTCAAATCAACTTAAATAAGGATTTCTTAGAACTAAGTTTTATGTCCACTGCTTAATAAATGATGTGAAGAGGAAAAAAAAATTACCTTAGAGATTTAGAAAGCTCTTACATTGCATCAGTGAACCAAGACATACTTCATCAAAAGAACAGAGATCAAATATGACAATATTGGCATTTTTAAGGTACCGGAAAAGGAGAAAAACAATGAGCAAAAAATTCTTACAGGAGTCACTTGCATGTTGCAGGTGAAAATGACACAATTAAAATACAGTTAGATGGAAGCAGGTCATAGGTTTCATTGAAATCAAAGTGAATTTTTCAAGTAAAATTTCATATGAAATGTTAATTTAATAAACTAATGGAGATCAGTGAAAGGTCAGTCTGGAATGCAAAGTGTTAAAATGCTGAACAGTGACCTGAACAGGGAGTTGTTGTGTCTCTGAATCCCAGACATACTTTATTAGGACAATCCAGCTGGTTTTCTATTTCTATCTCCTCATTATCAACACGCTTATGGTATGGCCTCTTCCCCCTCACTTCCAATGCCAAGAATTTGGCAGGGACAGCATGTGAGGAGGTCAGAGACTGATTGAGAGGAAAAATGAAGTTCAGACTACAGCAGAGATGCAGAAAAAGTGAGTCCAGTCGGTGAAGAGCTAGGGTTTTTTGTTTGCTGTATGGAGACTACCAGCAGAAGTGTTTTTTTTTGTTTTTTGTTTTGTTTTTTTTTTCCTCCCTGTGAGTGTTGATTACAGCTCTGTGTGAACTTAAACTACTGACAGGAGTTTTCGTTTCACTCTTACTGAAAATGCTGTAAAATAACAGTCAAGCTCAAGAAATTGTGTATGTAAAATCAGTAGAAAAATGAACAAAGCCGAATCTTTGCTTTTTTCATAATATTTGGCATCTTTTATATATTTTAAGAAGAAAAAAAGATGAAATTGTACTGCTTTTCTTTGGAAAAGGAATTATAAATAGAAGCCTCATAGTGTTAAATTTCTTTATGTGTTGGATTGAGCTTTCTCAGCTGAGAGAAAAGAAAAACAACCTCCAGCAAATGTGCAAAGGAAGGAAGTGGGAGGAAAAAAGTCTTTCTCACACATTTCCACAGTTTCCATTTAAATATATATATATATAAATATTACTGCCTTATGACACATAGTTTACATCCACAGGTTCATCAGTTTAGTATTAATATTAATGAAACTCTTTGCATGATTTGTATTGATTAAACAGAAAATAGTTTGATACTTTTTGTGTCTATGGACCAAAGCAGATGGAGAAAATATATAAAGATTTTCTATATTAGATCAATTTCAGTTGGTAACAGACCTATCTGTATGTCCTCAAGACAATATGTAGTGCTTCATTTCAGTGTGATATGGATTATCTCAGAATTGATCTGTGGTACTGTACTAAAAAAATACTTTTGATTTTCATTGTTTTCCTGCAATTCCCCTGTAACTTAACAAAGTCAGTTAATTTCTTCTGTGTGCAGGGAGATACTGATTTGTAGTTCTTACATTCCTATAATTCCTATTGAAACAGATAGAGATTATGTGCATAAGGAGTGTTAGGATTTAGTCTTTGTCAGATACTTGATTTCCAGTTTTTTGCACAACTATTGTATACTTATAACAAACTGATGTTAGTGGTGGTCTCTGCATTTATGCTGTGGGGCTAATGCTGATGTTTGACCGTGTGTTGCAGTTTCAGACTCTAAGATGAAATGATTTCTCAGTGTCAGTGTTCAAATCCAAATTTACTCCCGTGACATGAGCCATGTAGTTTAGGGGCATGTGACCCTTAAAAGATGTCCAAAGATGTTAAGTGTGTTAAAAGAAGAATGCAACATTCCTAGAAGGCCTTGATCCTTGAAGTTCTAAATTTCTTGTTATACTACAATGGAAGAATATTGTCCTGACTAGCATACTGTACTGAATTTCTTACAATTGTTAGTGGTGGTGGTGTTTTTAGTACATGGGAAATCCTAGCACTGAAAGGGGGCAAAAAGCATGACTTAAAAACAGAGACTGGTGGGGTATGGGATGGGAGGGGATGATGGAGTGAGAGAGAGCAAGAGAGACTTATTTTGCTGAAAGGATGAATGAAAAGAAACAAAATTACTCTCACTGGTAAATTCAGGTACCTCCTTAATTGAACAACATGAGCACACAAGCGGGGTGCAGATAATAGACAAAGGAAAAAGAAAGGAATTCACTCTGGGCTGGGATTAGAACCTGGGGCTTTCCATATAGAAAGAATAATTTACACTTAAAGAGCCTATTCTCCTAAATGAAGGCAGAACAGTGTAGTTCAGTTATGCCAGTAAAATATATATGTATTAATTCATAATTTTTAAAGTACTATTTATGCTTTTATTTTTATACTATTCACAATAAACTCCTGACACTTCTGCCCCCTCATAACAGACACCTAACAATGAAGCAGCTTCAATTAAGAAGCAGAACATCAGCCTCTGGCATCTTACTCTGTTGTTCCATCTTTTTTGCTAGGGAGAATTCATTTGTTTCTTAATTAAGAAAAACACCAATAGCATGAAAAATCTGCTTATGGTACCTGAATGGTAATTAGGTGAAAGGTAAAAAAGAAACACACACATACATTCCAGTAGCAGCCAAAATGAACTTGAGCTGATAAAAATGAACTAAACTACCCTTGCATAAATCGAGGCTGAGAGAAGTGTACAGTCATTATGGCTAAGACAATATGCAAACTATCTTCAAAGAAATCAAATTGCTAGAGTGTTTTCATTTGCATGTATTAACTATTAACATAATGAGGAGAAGTGACATTGGACCCGGATTGTGTGTCTGCTTGGATTGATAACTCTACCGCATCTGCAAACAGGCGCCCAAAAATCAGACTAGTAGTCAGATCAGTGTTGAACTCTGAAGTGTGTATGGGTTTTGTGGGCTTTTTTTTGTTGTTTGTTTCTTGGTTTGGTTTTGTTTGTTGGTTTGTTGTGGTTTTTTTTTGTGAGTGTTGTGGATTTTTTTTTTAGTATCTGGGACCCAGAACAGCATGCTGGGATGTGGAGCGCAGTCTATCCTTCTATTTTCATTCTTTTATAGTGTGATCCTTCTGCTACAAGCACTTCATACTTTCAAGGTAGATACCAATTTTGAGCTTTTTTCCATTTTATGTATTCCTACTTATATGGAAGGATGACTGTTACTGCATGTTAGTTTGGAGTTACTGAGTATTTGTTTAATTACTTCGTGTTTTTTTTTTTTTTTTTTTTTTTTTTTTTTTTTTTTTTTTTGTCTTTCAAGACTGTTCTTATGTATTAAAATGTCCTGTTAAAGCAGTCAATTACTGTGCTCATGAAGAGAGAGGAAACTTAGAGAACTCAGGCTTTGGAGAATTCAGTTACATTCTATTTTATGTGATTACTTTGAATAATAACAGGCAATGTTTGTGATTGCAGTTTTTACCTGCTTACATATTGGGATTAGATTTAAATTGTTGATCAACTTAGTATATAAGAACTTATATAAATCTAACAACTACTTTTGTAAAAAATAAAAATAATTACAAAACCTGAAGAATTTTTCTAAATTAATCATAAAAGGAAGAAACTTTTAAATGGTATGTAATTTTTTCCCTGATTTTCTTTGCCTAAAATCTTTCTAAAGGGAATATGCTTCTTGATATTTACAGATTAAAATTTCTAAAAGAAGTTTTGAAAGAAGATGAAATGGGACAGGAAGCAGCCACATGCCACATGCATTCTTAAAAACTCAGAATTTATGTCATTTGCATAATCTGGGAAGAAATTATATTATGTATTTATACATAATATAAAAGAAGAAATTTTATTATGTATTTATGTATTCACACACACTGTGTATTGGTGTGATTTATATAATTCCACGTTCTTGTTCTCAAAGATTGTGACAAAATAGTAAGTATTTTGACATTGTTAGAAGGAGCACATAAAATTTTGTCTGTGACTGTGAACCCATCTTCCAAGAGGGGAGGAATTCCCATGTGGTTGTTTGAGTGCTGGATGCATCTGTTTGTTCACATAGCCCAGGAGTCATACTCCAGTCTGAGAGGTGAATTATGTAAAAACTTCCATTTTTGAAGAGAATGTTCTTAAGGCAGCCCATCTGTGTGAGTAAAGGTATGGGGAGTGTCTGTCTAAATAGTGGTTTACACATTTAAACTTGATACCATAAGCAACAGACACTGATCTATAATATAATAAAAGTATTATGATAACACAAACTTTTTGCAGCTAATAGTAGCTTAGGAAGCATGTGTAATCCAAATAGTTTTAATTTTTGTTAATGTGCTCGAATGCTCAGTAATTTCCAGATGTATTGCGAAATCGGCATTGAAGAATTCTGATCAAAATTTTTAATTTTATATGGCTAAGTTTTTATTTTTACTGTGTAACTAAGAGATATGACCAAGGAAGAAACACTGAAAACAAGCATTTTCTTTTTAAATATTTGTAAAAGTAATTTGTGAAGGTTAGAGTAGGATCCCCCACAGCTCATGTGGGGCACATTCTAGTCTGGAGTCTGTTTCATCCTCAGATCTGAGAATTAGTATATAACTAGCCATACTGCAGCTTCTTATTCCTTTTGTCCTTGGAAGACTGGTATAGGAAAATCTCTACAGTGTAGGAGTGGATATGAAAATGCAAAAATTTGTTTGGTACAAATCTCTTGTAATGGTCTATTCCAGGTTTCTGTAGAATAGAAGACTTTGTGAAGGATAATGTGAATTTCACATTATCTCTACCCATCCAGTTGAAATCGCCATTTAATGCTACCTTGAAAATCATTATGCTGACTTTTACAGACTGTCTTGATATCATGGATCATGATTAAAAAAACTTCCAAACCAAACAACCTGAACATATGAAAAAATAAAAGATGTAGCTATATTTTATGTGATATCAATAAGTTTTTGTTTGCTAAAGATCTTACTTGAGGGCTTTTGCTTTCTTCTGTAGCAAAGAATCACTTTTTAAACAAGTCAAAGTTTGTGCTATGTTGTTACATTGTGTTGGGCACTTAATAATAATAATATAAATGATGTAATGATACAAATATCAGGATGCAGATAGGAATTAGCTATCTTAGGTACTAGAATATGACATGACTGCCTTTCAGTTTTTAAATAAAAGTAGAATTTTAGGTATTGTAATGTATGTAAAAAACCTATCTTTTCTCTGTATACATCTTATGCATAAAAGTCAGATGAAAAATGTTTAAAAATAATTGAAGAGACAGATATTTCAGGATAAAAAGAGTTTACTGATCTTTCCATATGTAAAGCTTGAGTATTTAATAATTCTAACTAATATTAATTTTTTCTCCAATATTCAAATTCTCATTTGCTTAAAGTCCCACAGGGAAGCATCTTCTCATGAATTCCCATAGGATAAGGAGTAAATCTTCCGCCCTGTGTATGAGCAATTCTACCTCCCATCTTTCAAATCAAGAAATCAGACATGTCAGAAATAGAGTGCATGTATGTTTCTGTGCCTAAATGGAGTATTGATAGGAGGATTCCAGAGAGCCTACTCTGAAGAAACTAAGAGAAGGTTTAGGATTTTGTATGTCTTAGTTGCATTTTGAGATTGATTTGGGGGGATTTTCACCCTCTACTACAGAATCTTGAGTAATTTTGTTTGTTAGTATTTATATCCTAGTTATATGTGGGATACAAAATTTCAGTAGACATGCCCTAATTTGAAGGCTTCATTTTCGTTCAGAAGTAGAAAGGTATGTGGAATTGTTTATCAGTGCATTTTTGGATAAGATACAGGGATTTAAGTGACCTGGCTTTAATGAAAAGAGGTATTTAAGGCTTACTAATTCTTTAGTGCTATACTAGTGTCTTAGGCAGGGGATTGATACACCAGAAATAGTGTCTGAACGACCAGATCCAAAGAACCCAAGAAAGTCCTTGGGTTTAGTCTCTACCTTTATGAAAACCACTACACTCGTTGAGATGACTTGCTTCTCCTTTTGGAAGCTCTATGTTGCTTCTACTTGTGGTTTCTGGCTTTTTGATGTCTGGATAGCAGGAACTGTGGAAAATATTTAAAGTCTGCCTTTTTAAAATCCGATGCTTTTTGCAGCAATCAATGGCTTAAATTGTTTCTTTCAAAAAAATGGGAGCAGCAGATAGAGCTGTATGGCCAAGTCTGTTGTACCTAGTAGGTCAGTCCTGGAGCTTGGCTATGTTCAGCTTGGCTACCTGTGCTATGTTTGAGCTGGCTACCCACTCATGTCTAGTGAATGAAACTCTTCTTCCTCACAGTGACATTGCTCTGGAAATACTGTAATGTCATAAAGAACCTGTTTCCATTTACTGAAAGAAGAAAAATATTTTTATGATTTTATAAGTCTGCTAATGTTCTTAAAATAGCATTGTAATTCAAGTAATGTGTAAGAATTATAATGACTGTAATGATAGTAATAGAATTATTAATATTTTTATAGTTGGATTTATATCCACATTAAAGAATCCCCTCCTGAAAGGGAAGAAATAACCATAAATTTGTCATATTCAGTGAAAAGGAGGGATCAATACTAAGGAGATAGATCTGTGGGATTACTTTACTTCTGCACTGAATAAGCATCCATGTGTGAAAAATGTGGCTATACTGTGGCATTTACTGTTGGCCCTGAATGTAATTAAAAAAAGTAAACTAATTTTTCATAGTGGTTATAATTTGCTTATAGAAGAATTGTCATATGAGTCGAAAATCTGAAGTTTGAATTTAGTTTAAAATATTTTTGTTTAAAATATTTTAATTTTTCTATTTCTATTTTTCCATGATGGAAGAAGGATGAGTGTGCCCATTGGGAAAAGTTTGAGTAGTGGTGGTAAAATGTGTCATGCTTATCACTGAGAAATGAAATTTGAATCCTGTGTTAATTGTATTTTTTGCGAGAAAACTCCAAGGAGTTTGAGGGCACATTTGGCTATAGTTATGTACACTTTTTGGCATCATTTATATGCCAGTTTGCTGTGCTACTATGACTGATGGTACATGTTTGGGGAGTCTTCTGTTAATACCTCTCCTCCTCCACAAGGTTTGAATAATTTGTAAATTTTTTATCATTTATTTTTTAAAAATAATTAAATTTCTTTTTTATGCCAGGAGTACCTGAGGTTCAGTGACAGGCACATTGGTCTTTCTTGACATGTATGCAGATTTTGTTGATGTTGTTTGCTTGGATTTTGTGGCTTTGTTGTTGTTGTTTGGGTTTTTTTGTTTGTTTTTGTTTTGGAGGTTTTTGGGAATTTTAAAGTCAATATTTGTTTTAGTGTCTCTTAGGAAACACTAAATTTATTTCACCTGAGGTCCTAGAGGGACTTGAAATGAACTTTTTGAGAACCTTTAATGTGCATTATCATTATCTGTCTTCTCTTCATGATAGATGTCAGAACAAAAGTAAATGCCAGCAATCTTGCAGAAGGATTATGTGGAACATTACTGCAGAAACCAACAAGACATTTATAAATGAAAACGTAAAAAAATGTTGTTTGTTAAAGTCACGAAGTTCAGCTTCTGCTTCCCCCTATCTGCACTGTCAGTACACTGCACGGGATGTGCCTGTCTGGATATCACATTGGGAAAGGAGGGAAAAAATGGAACGTTGAAGGAGGAATGTCAGAACGGTTAAGTTGAGGTGATCTTCTCAGGATTTTTTTTAGGAGAGTAATGATCTTTAATTCTTTGTTGGCTCAGCTACAGTACTCTATTCTGCATAAATTGGAGTAACCTACAGAGCAGTCTGTGGGCATAGTTCATAGACAGTATTGATCAGGCTGCTGAGGCATACCCTCATGTGGTTGCACATGTGTTTGTCTCCAGATATCAGAAGCAATAAGGAGCCTCAAGAATTAGCCCATGTCAAAATTAACTCTCCCAGTGTTGTAATTTCACAAAGATACTAAATGCTTTACTTGTGCAAAATTTTATTGGTTTCCATTTCCATTGTTCTGTAGAATCACTACTAGTCTATTTTGCTGTGTCATAAATTCTGAAATTTAGTATCAAACAACAAATAGCTGATGTTCCTTCATTTTTTGTATTAGATGACTACTGCAGAGTTTACAATGTTTAATGTTTGTGGGAACATTTAGCTGGGTTCTTTGAACTGACACCAGCCACTGATCATGTGAGATGTTCTTCAAGTGCAACCTGCAGATGAGATTGAAAACCACTGCTTGTGAGCAGGGGATGTTCCTCATGTCTTAGGAATGTAAGAGCATTTTATGCAGAATATGGTATAATCTTTCTAATTTTACTTCCACAATACATAAGAATAACTATGCATCTCATTTCCTTTATGACATAATGCAAGATGATTTTCTTTCCCATATCATTTTTGCTTAAAGTGGGGAAAAATAAATACCACATTAAATTTAGGGACTAGAAGACAAAAAAAAAAAAAAAAAAAAAAATTTGCCTGCCTGTTTTTTTGTTTTTTCTAATGGTTTTTACTAAGTTGTTGGGATCCCTGATAGCATGATACCTGATAGAAAACCAAAGATACTGAAATCAAATAGAATTAAGATCTTACTGAAACCATGTTTTAAAGTTATTCTTACTATTTTAGATTAATAGTTACAACTTTACTCTAAATAAGAGAAGTGAGTAATTTTTCCCCAATCCAGTGATGACATAGCATTTTTATAAATACCTTTCTAGTGTGGTAAATGTTAACCCTTTGAAGCACACATGAGTCTGAATTTGACTGAGAGCCATAAGGCATTTGCCATATGTTCTGGAGATAAAAAGAGGAAGGGAAACATAGTGAGGTGTTCACAGCAGGTCCCCAGGGATACCACCATTTCCTTACAGAATGGCTAAGCTGTATATGCAGTTAATTCTGAGAAGAAACAGATGATCCCCTGAGCAGTCACTTCCAGCTCACCCTCTCCCATGTCAGGAGATTCAAGCCCACCATCAGCTGTGTGCTGGTGAGCCATGCAATTGGTCATGTCACAGCTCTAATATGCAAACATACTTGTTGTCTAAAACAAATGTGTCCAAACACGTTGCCTTCCTAAGACACCTCTCACCTGTAGTCGTGCTTTCCAAGCCTAATGCTGTAAAAACTCTACACATTGATATGAAAAGTTCTAGGAATCTATTTTCATTGCTGCAGAGAAGTGTGTAAATTCAGAGTCTGGGAGAAAATAAAGCTTGTAAAAACTGAAGGGTCACACTAGAAATGCCCAGTGCTGTGGTAATTTTTTTGTAGAAATGTGAAATTCATCTCTGTTTATTTTTGGCTTTGTGACTGTAGGATGAAATTACTTTTTTTCTGGAGTAGCTGAGTGTATGTGCAAGGAGAATGCTGAAACCTGATCCATCCAAATGAAATCTTGCGTTTTAAGGAAGATCTAATAAAAGGCAGTAACAGGTTTTTGGGTTGAGGTTACAGTTCTAAGTGGAATGATAAGTCACATTTAAGTGGCTTACCAAAGCGATTGAATATATTTGATAAAATTGTATTAATGTACCATAGTTTTATCTTGCTATTTGATAATCTTCTACTATGAAACTATATAAAACACCATCCCAAGAATTTATAAATAGCTGAAATAAAAAGATTATGAACTTTCAGTTTGTAGTTGATACAATAAAACTACTTGAAATTGCTTCAAATATTTAAAATGTTTTTGCTAATGCATTGGCTCCCAGCAGTAGGAATGGTTCAGGTAGCAGGCTGCTAGCCAGTTATCCTTGCCATATAGTCAGGGATTAACCAATGAGCTTCAAAATAAAAGGTGGAGAGAGATGCCTTTGAGATATTTGGTACAAAAAAGTAGCTAATATTTCTGGTTTTTTGAGTCAGGAATTTGATTAAGATACCCTAAATGGAAATCCATACAAAACCAGTTCCGATTTTTAGAGGAGGGAATATGATTAAGATATACTAAATGGAAATCCATACAAAACCAGTAAAATTGTTAGAATATTCAAATATGCCTTACTGTAACAAGAAAGCACTGTAATGTACTGAAATCAGCAATAGAACAGCTGTGTTTTAAAGGACAGTACTTTGAATGTCACTTGACAATTTGCTTTCAATTAGAAGTAATTTACAGGAAGATGCCCACAAGCTAATCTTTACAGGATAATTAAGTTCCATTTTCTTTACTTTTAATTAAAAAGCAGAAAAGATTTAGCTGATCCATAAAAAATGTTCTGTTTAAACATTCATCAGACTTCACACTCTTTTTTGTTATTTGTTGTAGCAGATGTTATCAAAACTGCAGTCTGCTCTGTTTTAAACCCAGTATATTTGGGAAGTGAAACACGAGTTGCAATAGGCGTGTACAGCTGAGGTATGATCATTTAGCTTCTCTGTATTTGAATAGCTCTAAAATGATATCCATACCCTGGGCTTTAATCTTGCTCCTTCCATTGCTTGCCGTTGTGGTGAGAGAAAGTGAAGCAGATGAACAGCTCTGGGGATGCTAATTTTCCTCTTGCTTTCCTAATGCCATTGAAACCTGAAGTCTAAATGTAAAGATGAAACAAGTATCTTTGTCATTAAATTTGCATGTTAGCAAAGTTGTCTGCATGCCTGTAGAATTGATGAAAACAAGAATTCCTTTGCTGATTTCACATTGAATGGAAATAAAGTGCAATTTATGCCCAAATATCTGGACACACAGATACTTATACTGCAGTGAGTTAGTGCTGTTCCTAAGGAGGAAAGATGTATCTGTTTTTCCCAGCTATTCCCTCATCATCTTTGCAGATTTTAAGAAATGAAAGGAAATTTTGTTCTAGATTTTAAATTTTTCCTGTGTGCTGTGAGAAGTTCTACATATGAATCGCCAATACTTGTTTAAGTGTGAGATCTAATTATTTTTTTGGTTTACAGCCCAGTTACTTCAATGAACCTGTGAAATGGTATGTAGCCGAGCTGTAATCTTAACAAAAATATCTGAATGCTTGTGTTAGGTCTGAAGCTTATTCTTTATAAATGATCAACTCAAAATTGACCATGTTTCCATGATCACTTTAGAACTGAGAATAAAACTATAGAATCACTATGTTTTATGTTGAAAGGGACCTCCAGAGATGATTTAATTCAACCTTCTGCTCAAACCAGAACCTATTTTGGTAAGGTTCCCAGTCAAATTTTTTATTGTCTTCAAGGCTGGAGATTCCATAACCTCCTTCAGCAACTAGTTCTACAGTTTTGCAGTCAATCACTGTCATCTCTTTTTCTTTAACATTTACTCAGAATTTCCTTTGCTATGTCTTGTGTCTTTTGCCTCTTATCCTATCTCTATGGACCTCCAGGGAAAGCGTGGCTTTGCTCCTCTGGAATCTCCCATTAGGTATTTGAAGACAGTAGGAAGAGTTCTTCCTAAACCTGAACATCCCAGCTGTCTTGATTTTCCCTTGCCATGGTCCCGTGGCAGTCTTGTGCTCCTCTGGCAGGCACACTCCAAAACCATCATGTTACTGCAAAACCCCAGACTAGATGTGGCATTTAAGATTTGGTCTCACCGTTGCTTTTTAGGGGGAAATAAACATCTCAGCCTGCTGTCTAGACTTGCTTACAGCTATGGATGTGGTTGGCATTTGCTGCTGCAAGGGCTCACTGCTGATACAGCAAAGCTCATACAGCAAAGCTGTTTTTCAATACGTTCGTCCCCAACTTGTAGAATTCGCCTGTGCTGAACTTCATGTTTCTGACAACCCAGGTCTCCTTTGTAGCAGCCTTGCCTTCTAGTGTGTCTTGGTAGCTCCTACCATTTTGATACAATTTCAAACTTGCTGAGGGCACTCTGTTTTGTTGCTCAAGCCATTAATGAAGATCTTAAGTCATATTGACTCCTGAGGGATGCTGTTAAGATAGGAACTCATTAGATTTTGTATTAACCCTCTAAGGCTGGTGATCTAGGCAGTTTTCACTTTATAAGACCAAAAATGCAACCCATATGGTAGGAGGTAAATATTCTTAAAACATTTGAAAGCTTTTGAAAGTAAAGGTATTTTTTTTCCATAAATTAATACTAGAATTACAGTATCCAAATACACTGGATTGTTCTGTGTTGCAGTTATTGAATTCTTTTATCTAAATAAAAGTTTCTACGTATTTCAAGGTCTAGATTTGCCTTAAGTTAGCAGTCTGATTAACAAGAACCTTCTAAGTGGTCATGCTAAGTAGACCTTGGTGTAATTAAAAGTGAGTAGTCCACCTGGTCTGTAAAAAATAGAACCAACTTTCCAGAAATAATTCTCAAATTGAACTCTTAGAGAATTCTACATTCAGAACTGTCTTGCTTGGAAAAAATGTCTTACATTTTTAAGCCGTGCTACTGCGCAGTCACCTGTTTGTACATAGGCGCATATTTAGGAAACATTTAATCTGAGCTATTCAAATTACTTCAGCTATTGCTTCTGTCAGTTTTAACTATTTTTTTACTATTGCAACTTATAATTTCATTGTATGGAATTCTCTCTACTGCTATTAAAAGGTGGAAGGAAGTAAAAGTGATTTGTTGTTGTAATTGGCATTCTTGTGGGTTTTTTAAAATAAATTTCTAAGCATGTTTACTTTCATCAAAAGGCTTATGGAAAAATGAGGATACACTTATGAGTCATATTTTTAAAAGGCTAGAGGACTGCATGGAAATAAATTTGAGCATGTGCTTATTTGCAGAAGAATCACTTCATAGGCAGTTAAATAGATGATTTATGGTCACTCTTAGTGCAAAAGTGTTCAACTATCTAATTGTTTGGCATCCAAAATAAGCTAATTATTGAAATTCCTCTGTGGGAAGGAAAACAAACAGTTTTACAGTGTGATTAATTTTTTTTTCAGTTTTGCACCCTGCTTCAAGATTTGCTTTAAACCAGCATGATATTGAGAAAGCCAGTGGTGGCCTCTTCCTTTGCCTGTTAGTTCATATGCTGATCACATATGGCACAAATGTTTGTGTGTCCATAGAGCAGACTGGGGGAAGGAACTGCTCCAAGTTAAAACCAGCTTCTCTCCCCATTCCCTATGGTTCAGTTTTATTTCAAATGAGTTTCTTTATCTAGTTCACCTGATGGCCACAGAAGTACTTTTGCTAATCCAACAAGGAGGACAGCATGACTTTAAGAGCAGGCAGAAGGGGTAGGGCAGCCAGCCTGTTTTGGGAATGCAGTCTGCTGGTGTCAGCATAAGGAGATAATAACACTACATTGCTAGACAGCTCTTTTAGGATGGAATCACTCCAGGATGCTCAAAAATTATGCTCTGCTTTGTTTGAAATAGTAGGTAGTGATATGTAATTAGTGTAGAAGATATATTGGTTGCTTATTGCTTACTCTAATTTTGCATAAGGCAGAATACTGTCTGTCTTGAAGGAGAATTTTGTTTAAGAGACAGCTGCAGCTTTTTTTCCTTATATGCCTTAGAGCCTCTATACTTATGTATACACTTTTTTAAGTGAACTTTCTGTGGCACTTTTCTTAAAGATGTTCTTATTCTTTCCTCGTGAGTAAAGAATACAGACATAAACTCAGATTAGTGTAAGAAATTATCTTTTAAATATTTGCTTTAGAAAAATAGAACTAGATAGAAGAGAACTTTTAAGTCTTTGTGATACTAGTTCACTTTGATTGTAAAAACTAATACAATACTGTTGCTTTTCTGTGACTGTACAGAAAACTTAGTTATGCTTAGCAATGTATAATTGAATAATGTATTCATCAAATGTTTGGTTACTTTTTGGTAACTGGATAATCAGTGAAGCTTAACACTTCAGGGGATTCAGTTGTAGTCCTGAGATAGGAGTCTTGATGAATAATTTGAGATCTAGTTTGATCCATTAATGCTGTGAATATAATTTGGGTTGAAGTGTTCCCAGTTACTTCATTAGTGGAGTTCAGATGATTTGCTTTGATGGACAGGGAGAACATGATAATTTGCAAAACTGTAAACAAAACAGTCAAAAATTTTCCTTCTTCAAACCCAGAAAGGTGAAGATAGTCTATTTTATATTCTAAACCTAAAAGATGTTAAAATTTCAATGATGTCTCGCTGAAATGTCATTTCAAGATGATATTTAAGCGTTATGACTGCTAAAATATCATCATAGTTGCCTGAATTTCTATGCAGAGCAACTTTTCCATTTAAAAATTATTTTGCTTAGCTTCAGTGATTTGCACTTAGTCTTGTAAATCCAAAAATATTATCAAATCAAGATATTACTTGAATCCTTCTTTTTGATGAATGTTAACAGAACTATTAAATGTAATATTTTCTTGTTTCTACTGCTTTGCTTCTCTCAATCAATTTTAGATGAGAATTTTAAGGGTTTGAATCATACATATATCTATCCTGTGTTTCATTATGAAGGCAACATGTCTGCTGAGAAGAAAACCAATGAAATTATGACTTGTAAATTAACTTTCCATGCTTTTCTTCAATGTACTTGTACAGTATTTTAAAATTATGGTACAAATTGTCTGAAAACATCACTGGCATACTTTAGAGACAAGGGAGGAAAGGGTACTAATGACGCTCACACAAGCAGTAATTAGCTATGCCAATAAATAGAACAATTTAATAAATGAGTTACAGCAAGAAGAGTAAGTTGCATAACAAATAATTATGGGACTTTGGTACTTCAATTATGAACAGAAGACCAAGGTATAGTAAGGTGTCTCAGAAGAAATGTTGTATGTGGTTTCATATTAACTATAATATGACATAAAATGATATTACAATAACTCATTTAGTAGTGTTATTCTAATATTAAAATATTAAACCCATGTATCAGAGAATATTAGGGTATTATAAAAATATTTTTCAACCTGAAGTATAGTTAATCTTAAACAGTGAGAAGTGTGCAGATTTGACATGAGCATTTAGTGAGTTTGTGAGAATCTGAAAGCTGAGGAGGGACGGGAAAGATTTTACAGTAATGGTTCTCTCTTTTATGTAATATTCAGTCATTTCACCTCGGATTTGCTTTGCTTTAGAAATTTTCCTGAATGCACAAAAGCAGTCAGAAAAATTTTGTATGTGTATAGAGAATGGGGAAGTGATATGAGGAAAGGGGAGAAAAGAAGCTGTCTGGGGAAGTGAAGTTCTCTACATGTAACTTAAGGAAATACAGCATCAAGTAACGGACAGATGGGGCAGTTGTTTGGGAAGTTGCAGTTAATTTTTACTTGGTCTACAAACTGTTGCTATTGCTTCTCAAATTTCATTATTCAGTTGCTGCTAGAAATAGAAACCAGAATAATTTATTTATTACTGTAGTTACTGGGGTATTTGAACACAAGGAAGGAAGAGATGCTCTCACAGGGTGTGGTGTATACCTGGGTGTGCTGTGGTCATTTTCTCTTTTAATGGATTAGCCATATCTAATCCATTATATCTTCTACTGAAGGAGTGTCAATCCCTTGTCTACTCTGAAAAGGTGTAGCATTTTGTGGAGTCAACTTACCTAGTGTTAACCATATAAAAGGTAAGCAAAACTAAGGAGTGAGCATTTCCTGGGCACTGAATTTTACCATGATAATGCAGATACCCAAGAATTAACATGGTGTATGTAAATATGATGCATACATGCATATACACATGCTGTAAAGGGAAAGTTGTATTAAGGAATGAATATCCAACCTGAAAGCAGCAATACTCCTAGTCTCTTTTTGAATGTGACTGCTAAGAGGAATTTATTTTATTTATGTAGCACCTGTCATTATCAAAGCCCTGAGACCCTATAAGACAATAAAATCAATGTGATAAATAAATAAATATAAAACAGTCACCAGGATTTTTAATGGGAATAAAGTTGAAAGGAATGGCAATATATCCATGCTTTCAAACTCTCTGAGGAAAAAAAAAATTACAGAGAGGAGTTAAATAGATTTTAGGAGAGAGAGTACTCAGTACTTCCTGTAGAGATACAAAAGTTGTAAGTACTGAATGGTACCTAAATGATGATATCTGTCAGAATTGGATACTCTGTTGAACTCAGGTTGGTCTGCCTGAAGGCTTTAAAATTCATCAGAAGGGAATATCTAAAGTCACTGTAACTTGTAGGATTACTCTAAGGAACACAGGGTGAACATAATATGATGGCAGTACAATTGGGTGACTGGACTCAAGGACCAGATCCCCCAGGATGTATAGTTCTTTTGGAGAATAGTTATTTGAAAGTGAAAGTAAGGTCATGCATCTCCAGTTCTCAGTTAAAACTTTCGGTGGGGTGGGCACCTAAATAGGACCATAACTTTTAGACCCATAACAGGGTGACTTCTGTCTGAACTCACCTAAGTTCTTTTCAAAGTCATGAAGAGATCTCTTTAGATCAGCATAGCTTATTGTGGTGTATGTCCTTTAAGGTGAGGAAAAAGTCAGGAAAAATGGCAAATGGTCAAAATTTAGAACATTTATGGTACTTTAGGGTACTGTAGGAATTCTTTTATTACCAGTATTTCAGGATGCCCTCATGATTCACTAAGTAGGTTAGATTTGAAATGAAGGTTAAGAAAATAGCTAAAAAGAACCCATCCTGCTTCTCCCTCAGGAAGTCTCAGTTTGACATCTTTGTGCCCATGAGAGAAGAATACTACTTTTAATTTTTTTTTTTTTTTTTTTTTTTTTTTTTTTTTTTTACTACAGATAGCTTATTTGAAGCTCAAACAGTCTCTAAAGTATGATGGCCTATTAGCTAACAGGCAAATACATATAATATTTGGTACTAATAGTTACTGTTGTGTGACAACATTAGCCTCTCAGCCTAATGAGAGCATTAGGCTGAGAGACAGTCTTCTTGGAATACTTGCTGCATACTTTATGTTTACTAGAATAGCTGTAGGTTTGATTTGGGTTCCACTTCTACTGATAGCTGAAGATCTAAACTGATTCTTAAAGGTAAACCCATACTTGCCAACCCATTTATGAATAGACTTGCTTTTCTTCTGGCAACAGTCAAGCTTGACTATAGAAATTTTCACTTGAGGTCATCTCTGCTGATCTTTAACTTGTGAACTGTGCTGATATGCCTTTCATACTGGTCTGCTGGGTAGACAAGTGCTAACTTCAGTGATCTTGTCAGAGACCTCAATAAACAGTTTCTACCTTCTGTTCCTGGTATCATTCTGATGCAGAATTTTTCAGTCTCTCTACTATGCAGTTAGGAAGATTTGCTGCTCCACAGAAGCCCTGTTTTTTCTCAGTAATGCGTTCTGGTATACTTTGCTTTTCTGGAGTTAAAATTAAAACTTCGATCACTTTTTTCCTAAAGTAAAGCTTTATGAAAAAGCCTAGCAGTTACAGCTTACATTTTGAGCTTAATTGTATCGTAGTTGATTAGCAAGTACTTTGTGACAGTCAGCAAATTTCCATAGGTAGATTTTGTAGGGCTTACCGATCAAATGCATATGATCTAGAGGGCTAGAACCTGACTGCTTTTTTGACAGTGTTTATAGACAAGCTTTATTGTAGATTAGGACTCTACTTTCAGAGCTTAGCAAGCACCTCTGGGCCTAATTGTGAAGCTGAGTAGAGACAAATGATAAACATTTGTAGTTCTGATCAGTAACTCCTGTCCTTTCATTAACAGTGGCCAAAATGTCATTTTTTCGCTGGTCTTGAAAACTATGTCCAGTTCTCATGATATTTGCTGCACTTCTGACTTTCATGAATGAATTGGAATTTTCCCTAGGATGTTCGAAGACTACTCTGTTCTGTCAGAAGAGATAATGAAGAGCTTTAATATTAATGGTGAGACAATGATTCTGACAAACTTGCTTTTATACTTTGCAGAAGAAAAATGACAAAATGATTGTATCTGCAAATTGAGTAGACTCTGATGAACAAAATTTTAAACAGGTAAAAGCTTGCTGATCCCAGGACAGCTGAACAATCAGACAGAAATGTGTGATGCATCATCCTGCAACCTTATTATTGGTTTGGATTATTACTGGTTGATATCTTTCCTCATGGCTGTTGTAGTTTATTCTTACCCTGATATAAACACAAAGTTTTTTAACAGCATTTGAAGTAAATGAAAATATTTTGTCTGCTTCAGCTGCTGTTAGGTCTGGTTGTAATAAATATGAATATTTACAATCGTGTGATTCAGCACACTTGTTAAAACTTCAGGAAATATCACTCAAGCATAAATATACTCTACCTACTGTTTCTGAGATTGGTGAATGAACATATAATTGGCAAATGTAATTTTTTTTTTTTTTTTACTTAACTGTAATTTATGGATTTCTGTGTACCCTGTTCCTGCTAGGTGATTATTTCTAGCACAAAATGGAAAGTAATAATAAATAGGTCTTCGCATTTCTGTAATATCCAGTGTCAAAGTGCTTAAATCATTAATTGATCAAAATTGCTGTGTGGCTGTGGGATTGGTAAGGATTTCATTTCTGAAGTGAAATCATCACTTAGTAGAAGAGTTGTTTACAGGGAAGTTGCAGGCACAGATATCACTCCAGATGTGTTCCTTCTACAAAGCCTTCTCTCATTCAGTCTTAATGTCCCTGCCAAGTTTTTGACAGATTGGCAGCTCTTTCTTTTTAATCTTTTTAAAAATAATTTTCAGCATTTACAGTGTGGTACAAATATTATCAGTAGATGGTTCCTTTTAAGGACTGAAGTACTGTAGATGCCAGGTACAGGTTTCAGAGTTTTAAAAATGCAGGTATCTGCCTTAGCAGGTTACTCTGAGTCCCTGTGTGAAATATTTTGGGCCACATCTTCCCTCTAGTTTGCGGGAGACTTGTGTTTCTTCAGAGAATGATGAGTTACTCTCACACGAAGTTTGAAGAAAGGATACTTGATGAGTACTGCAGAACTACTTCTGAGCTCCGTGGAAGTATTGAGGCTTGAGGCAGGTGCCACACACCTTTAGGTGAAGGAGCCTTTACTCCTTGGAGGACCTGGCTGAGATTCATGACTTAGCTGAGCATATCTGCCCTGTATCAACTAATTAAGAGGCAAGGACTGTTTTTTATAGATTTCTTTGGGTCCCATTACTGTTCCAATTGTAGCTAGAATTTGGTCACACAGGAAGCTGGAATCATTTTACTTTTGATGACATAGCCTTTTTGATACATTCTTGAAATAAAGATCAGTGAAACTGAGGCATTGTTTTACATTAGTCAACTTTCTACTATTCTGCAGCAGCAACTGCGTTATATTGGGTTTTACACTTCATGCTTTGTTTATCTGCCTTCAGTAAATGATTTCCCTGGGCAATATCTTATCCTTACATCATATTTCTGGTATCTCAGTAGCATATGTGGTACCCACTGGAGCACACTTGGTAGTAATGTCTTCATGATGCTTTCTAATGTCTTGTCATCAAATTGTACATCCATCTTGTGCTTAAAGATAAACAGATAGCATTGCTGTAATCCAAAGAGCACAGCCACAGCTCTTGATCTGTGTGAGAGTAGCCCTGAGAACACTGGCTTTCTGTCTCTCAAGATCTTATTATTAAATCCTTTGAGCTTTGGATCAATCATACTCATTAACTATACCAAGAATTCTGCTTTAGCTCAGTAAGGTCATGTAGGACTGATAGTAAGTTAGAGGTGATTTCTTTCAAGAAGTAACAGGCTCTATTCCTCTGTCCAGGTCTAATGTGCTTACTAAAGGGAAGACTTTCTGTTCAAAGGAAGATGAATTAAAACCAAAGTATTTCAACAAACAAATAATTCCATAATTTAGAAATCCAAGTGTCCTGTCTCCAGAAGATTTCTCCTAAAACAGAGTGCTGTAGACAGTAAGTAAAAGATAGAGCAGAATTGGCCACGAATGTCTGTAAAAACTTACTTCCTTTGCTTTTCTTTAAACTTCTGTAGTCCTGAAGCAGTGTTATGTGGCTGACAGTGGAAAGCAGGCTCCTCCAGTATTCCTTTGAAAGCAACAGATTAATAACTAATACAGAGTATATTTAACAATTAGAATGAAATAGAATTTTTATGGAGAATCTTATATAATGTTTTATATGTTATGTAATATAATGTCTTATATGTTATGTAATGAATCTTATATGTGTAATGGAACCAGGTATAATTGGCTGAATCACAGCAGCTGCAGAGCATCACATAGTAACACAAGCCAAGAAAAATGTTATTTGAAGGTGAAACCCTAGTGTCACTGGTTACCTCTGCCATGTTAGATTTCCAGAAGTGAGACCTATCCTTTGAAAAAGGGCCTGGAAGGATAGAAGCTTGGCTCAAAATGCATTTAAATATAGGTAAATGTCCTAACTGTGTATTCAAGCTTCAGTCTGGAATTGCAATCTGCAGTTGTTTGGCTGAAGAGGTGGCAAAACTTGTATTAAATCATCATGTATTGTTCAACACAATTCCATGGGCAGGATTTTGTATGTGTGTTTCCAAGAGGTGAACAGCCTGCTCTGCTTTAATCTGGTTATAGATATATCTGGTTAAAGATTTATGTTGTGTCAAATAAAATAATCCAAAGTCAGTTCAAACAGTGGTAACTGTATGCCAGTGTATGTAAAAAAAATACATATGAGTTCATTAATATTAATTCTAATACAGCAGTTTTGTATAGGTAACAGTGACTAAAACTGTATGTAGAACTGAATTATTAAATTTCTTCTTGGGTCCTGAGGAAGTTCTGACTTTCACTATTCCTGTGAATATCTTTTGATAATTATTTTATTGCTCCTGTAGATGAAGCATTAAAGATTAAAGTTTCTTGTGAAAAGCTCGGTCCGGGAAGTCAGATTATAAGAGGATATTGTGCCAATTGCACTTTTTATTATTTGCAAGTTAAAACAGATTTATAATTGATCAGTAATTTGAACATTAGTTGCATGCTGGTTGGATCTCATATTTGAAAATTTTTGCTTAATATTATTAATTATAGTACAAAGCACATAGGAATTAAATGCCTAGGTCTTTGTCATGAAGTTTATGGGGTTTTTTTGATGCCATTAGTATTCTGATCTTAAAAAAAAAAAAGACCCCAAGACTACAACTAGTACTATACTGAAAGTCAGGTTGCTGTGGTGACAGAAGAGACACCATAGATGCACAGTCTTTAAATTGCAGGGGTATTTTCCTTTTTGCCTGAATTCAACTTCTTGCACAGTCTGGATTGTTATTCCCTGGCATGCTGATTGTAAACATAAACATTTCAAGGGATATAGTGAATGTACTTACAACAGAATTAATAGGGATGGTTTGCTTTTGTTCAGAGCAGACTGTCCTCTTCAGCAGTGGTTTTGGTAAGGCTGAATGAAATGGAGGCTGCTGGAAGCTACAAGCTGATATGAGGTTCTTAAACAACTTGTTGGGAAAAAGAGGATGCATTTAGTAAGGTAGATAATTCAAAGCAGTGGTTTCTTCAGCAAAAAGTGACTTACTGAATATTTCGAGAGAGGTGCAACTCTTATGCAGAAATGTATGTGCCCTTCCTTAGAAAGTGCCTGCCTCAAAACACAAATTATTTTTCCTTTTCTTGGCTTCTTGTTCTTGATCACCAATGAAATCACACCAGATATGGGAATATTCTCCATAAGATTCTAAGATACTTTTTTTGCATTAGAAGGCTTTGTGATTCAGAGCTTAGAGGACTTAAAGTAAATTACATTTTATAAAATACAGCAGATTATAGGTTTTACTGTCTTAAACAGAAAGAAATAAATAATCTATCAGTGTTTTCAGGTAGAGAACTGATTTTTTGTACAAAATTTTAATTTTCAAATAAAATTTTTAGCCTTCATTGGCCTAATTTTTACTGGATAGGTTTCATGAATTCGAAAAATTTTTTCCCTGTGAAATGTCAAATAAGAATTCCTTTTCATAGCATCTGCCAGCATAGAGTATGTGCACACCACCAAGGAGAAGCACTTGCAGTGGTGCGTAGGATAAAGTTAGAAATTTGGCTATAGGACTGTTGGTTCATTTCTACTGGGAAAAATCTTCTTGGTTCAGTGCCCAAATGATGCTGTAAGTTAAACTGGTTTAGTTTATCCTCCTTTGAAGATTAAAATACTTGAATTATTTAGGGGGCAGGGGGAGAGGGGGCTCTCATTTTTTTGTTTGTTTTTTGTTTTTAACCCTGTGATCCCAAAAAATTCACATCTGGCTCAGAACAGTAAGCAACTAAAATTAGTGCTTAAACCCCACACCTCCTCCATTGACAGTGAAGAATATTATACTTTTCACCTTTGAGATGAATTCAAAGTGTTAGTACTTACAAAACAAATCTTAAGATTAGTACAAACAATCTTAGGATTTGTTTGGATATTTCCAGAGATTTTTAAATTACTCCAAATTTTTAAGGAGTATTTATGAGTCTAACAATGTACAAACATTCCTAGGATCAGTTTAGTCTCTTCTTTGGGATATTGCTGTTCCCATGACTTAGTAAAACATTCCACAGAAATCAGTATGGCGTGAAACAATATAGATTATGGCATAGTAAATATTTGCATTTAATAAGAAATATCTGCTAAAGAATCAGTACAAAATGGAGGCGGGGGGGGAAAAGCAAGGGTCATGAGGGAAAGAAAATTTGAAAATCTTCTGTGGAAAGAGAGAAGCCCCCATCAAGGCTTTATCTGTCATAGTTTCCAGTGTGTGTTCAACAGGTGCTTTATTTACTTCGGAGACCTCTTTTCATTCACTGTAGCACAGAGACCTTCATCATAGTCATATTTGTCATTGTTGAAGTGGGTAGAAACACCAGTGTAGGTGTGCACTGACTTACCTTTGAGCTTCTTTTGTGTGATTTTGGTGACTCTCAACCACAGTCAGTAATGAGAGAATCTTATTGTCCATCTTCAGACATTGACATGCAAGAGGCTTATCTGTGCTTACATACTCTAAAAGGAACCACCTGAAGGAATGTTATTCCTGTTTATACTCCCATTACTTGTGTCTTAAACCAAGCTTTTGTTACATTGAAGTTGATGAAGGTCTTGTGTTCTTGACTAGAAGATAATTTTGGTCTGGAGTTAGCAGGTTCATTAGTAGTCATCTTGGTGAGCCTGCAGTTTTCTCTTAAAAAAAAGTTTAGACTGACAGCAGATCACTCTCCTGGATGTGAGTCTAGAATGGACTCTTGATACCAGTTTGAGTATATCAATGTATATTTTGAATTTGCTTGCATTATAAATAGCTATACTTAACACTGATCAGATCAAGAAGTACAAAATGTTCTCTTCCAGCCTTTTACAAAGAGAAGGAATTTTGATAGTCAGGATGAGCACCAGATACTTTTTTTTGTTCCAGTGATAATTTTCACAGGAAGTAAGATATGAATGTATCTGCTATGCTCACTAGTTTCCATATTTTTAATAGCTTCTAGACTGGGTGTAGAAATTACTTAAATTGCTGGCATTAGCACTACCAATAGTAGACTGCTAATTTTGTATTAGATTGTGTTGCAAGCCATCAAACCTTTTTCAAAAGTTTCTCTCTTGTTATTCCCCCATCCCTGCTACCCCCCAGGAATCAGTCTTTTATAAAGATTTTGTAGAGAACTCCATTTTTAAAAGCACAGATGTTGTTTTCTTTAGATTAAGTCTCATGTGAGAACATTGTAGTACTTAGCTAAAAAAATTTCCAAGATGTTTAAAAAAACTGATCTCCTTTTTGCTGTTTAGTTCAGAGAAGATATTTCCGAGGATTTCTCATTTTGCAATTCCTACTCTATAGCTTCATTTCAGTCAGATAATAGGGCTTAATTTTAAAATGCTTGTTCCTGATACATTTTTCTCAAAATATATCTGGATTCAACCTTTTTTTGTACTACTAGTATTATTCATTTCATCTTTCCTTTAATATAACTCATGTGGTGAAGCTTATAACAACTTGGTGTTGCATGTGTTTTTGTCCATCAAGAATGTTATCTATGATTTTAAAGACAAATATCAAAGTTTTGAGTCTTCTAGAGTACACATGTAATAGCCAGAGCAAAGAAGTAACCAACAATAGAGACATTAAAAGACAAGTTTACTAAAAAATATAAACTAACTTAATAAAAATGATTAATCAATGGATCTATAATACAGCTTAGCTTAGTTGTATACAGCTTGAGCCATGCTTTAAAACAATTTTCTGTTTATTTGGTTCTAACAAATTATACTTTCTTGGTATTGCAGTCTTGCATATATATGGTCATAAATCAGCTGTACAGGTCTAGACCAAAGTGCTCCCTTCAGTGTCGAGCAGCATTAGGCTCTTCTGCCTTACTGTATATTTGATTCTGAGGCTTAAACCAAATGTGGCATATTTGTGTTTGTATTTTATAATTGGAAGGCTGTGCCCCATGAAGTGTGAGATTTGAAAAGTATTTGGTTCTAGGCACAATGGTTTGTGAATGTCGTGGGGACGGCTGCAAAGGACATGAGAAAGTGAATACCATGAGAGAGTCTGGCAGGAGGAAACAAAGTGTGCTCATTTTTTTGAAGACTGCTTCAAATTTCTCATCACAAACTTTCCCTCTCACCCTATTGCTTTCTTTTCTAAGTTAAAAACCAGAGCCATTCCCTTCATCTGGTATTACCTGTTTTGGTGAAGACACAAATACTTTGGTTTGCATTGTGTACAACTCCCTGAAATTTGATACTGCTTGCCAGAGGAAACTGGAAGGACATCTGAGGACATTAACTGGCAACAGAATAACCCTTAAGGATATTTCAAGCCTGGATATTGATGATGAGAAAAAAATGCTGTTCTGAGTGTTTCTTTTGCTGGGACATCAAGAAAACCCTCAAAAGGGTGCATAAAAAGAAAAAAAGCATATCCAGCAGCCTTGTGCTAAATAAATAGCAATTACATGTTGGCAGTGGCATGATAACAATATTTTCTCCAGTAGTATTGACATGATAATATAATATTATTGATAGTGATAATATATGAAATGGCTGTAGAATGTTCTAAATTAAGGTATATTGAACCACTGTATGTGATAGCAGTTGGGTGGCAATTATGGCAGAGGAGGAGGAGGAAAACAAAGCATGAAAGAAAATTATTAACCAGTAAAAATTCATGTCTGCTTCAGCCTGCCATTCCATGGTCTGGTTTTCTTATGCTGCAAGTCTTTAAATATTTTCTAGTTCTCTGGTGTGAACTGAGAAGAGAAGTCACAATTCCTCTCCTCATTCTTCACCCACAGGAGTAGCAGTATAATGTAATGCATGGTGACGTTTCGTATTGTTGCAGACTGTAGATGTTTTGGTAATGTCTCTTCTATAAACATGTCCATCTTGAAAATTAATTATTTTTGGAACAATTTTTGTTACCATATGGCATGACAATGTCACACAGCCTGTGACAAGCACCACAAGAGCTGCTTTTTGGTGTTTCCTTCATGGTATTATTAACCACGGCTAACCATTTTTATCAATATCGCTATTATATTTTACACTTTGATTTCAAACCTCTTCTTTTAAAAGCAGTCTTGAAATTGATACTGTTTGATTGTACAGCTCACTTGAGTTGGTTGTCTGTGTGTCTGTCATTAGTAACATCCTCTTCAGCCCCTGCCTTAGTCCTGGATACTTCTTGTATTCCAAAGTGTTGTGGATTCCTGCTCTTTTTTTGGAGCTCTCTGAGTCTCATGTAATACTTGCTGTCATTTGCCTTTTGATCCCTACGAAGCAGAAACTGTGTGACAAATTCATGCTATATTCAGTTGTACTCACCTTAGTACTGGGAGATGTAAGGAAGAACAGAGAAGGGTGCTCAGAGGATCAAGCAGTGAGATATCTGAGTAACTCTTAGACTGTAGTGTGTGAAGAAGATTAAATTGTAAGAACACTTGCCTTTTAGTAAGGTGATAATTTAAAGGGTCATGACAAAAGGCTGTTAGTATTTGAAGGTATAAACATTTGAAAAAATGTGTCTTTTAAAGAGTTATAATGAAGAGGGATAAATTGAAACTGAAAATTTTTTCTATGAGCATTAGGCAAAATGCTCTAAGTGACTTCCATTACAGAACAGTTGTTCTGAGGAAGATGTGTAAAAGCAGCATCTTGATCTTTAAAACTGAGATAAGCAAAGTATAATAATATCAGAGGATCAGTTCTGTGTTTCCAGGGCATAAGTAGCATGTTATGATTGGCTTTCCTACAGGCCAAGTCAAGTGGTACCAAATTTGGTTAACTAAGCAATATTCTTCTATAATAATACAGCGTGCAACATTAAACAAAATACAGCATTGGATTTTGTGTGATTGCTAAACATGCTCTACCATGTGCTTCTGCATGTATGAAGAATGGGAAGAGTGTAGTGCAATTTTTCACAAGCTTAGGGTAGAACAGCCGCAGACAGGACAAATGCAATTATGGTATAAAACTAAGGAGAAGGTGGAGTGAAGAGCTTGTCTAACATACAGTCAAACCCTCCAGGACCCAGATGCAGGAAGAGCTGATTGCATTAATGAATCCTTGTAACTGTTGCCTCAGTGCTACAAATGGTGCTATGTCCAGTTAAAATCTCAGTAGAGCACTTGTTCTTGGTTCAATAGTTTTGGAGGAATTCAAGGATATTTTTTTTATGTTTGTTTCCTTTAAGTCAGTTTTATACTGGGGTTGGAAGCCTAGAATATACCAGAGTACTCCAGAATGTTCTACTGGTTTTAGATTTTGGTAAAATAGTATGAGAAAATGTGCAGCATCTCCTGACATTAACACTGAATCACAGAATGTTTGAGGTTGGAAGAGACCTCTGGAAATCATCTTGTCCAACCCCCCGTTCACACAGGGTCAGCCAGATCAGAGAGATGTGTTAGTAACTATGGCAAGAGATTTTAAAGAGGGCAGTTACTTATTGGAGAATACTTTAAAAAATATGGTTTTGTTTTTCATTAAGGGGAACTACATTTATCAAGAAGTCTTTTGGGGAAAAGAGTTAAAATTTATTTTGTGGATTAGTTCTTTACTCCTGTTTTAACATTATTTCGTGATAAACCGATAGCATAATTGTCACTACTCTTTTTTGCATCATAAAATGACACAACCTTACAGTAGCTAGAAATGTCTTAACGTGTTAATAGAGAGAGGAAACGTTATGTTGTAAGAATACTGAAATGTTTCCATGAGTTATGCTATGTGTAAGGATTTAAAATACAAAATCATGAAATTCAGTACTAAAATTTATTAACAGTGAATATGTCAAGGATTAATTAAAAAAAAAAAGAATGGAAAATAGGACTAAGACATATAGAATAATGTTCCAACTTTTTTTTTTTTTTTTTGACAGTGTCTTCCCATACCAGACCTTTCAAAGTATTTAGCTCCATAGGAATTTTTTTTTGTGTGTTTCATCAGCTAAGGTACTTCTAAATATTTAGAAGCCAATTTACTTTGGAAATCAATATTTCATATTCAGTTTCTTAGTCTTCTTTTTGGTCAGCCTTAGAAATTTAAGATTTTTGAGAGTATTCTGCAAATTTTGTAGAATAGAATGCTGCTAACTGATGCAGCTGTATTAGTTGAACTTTAAAAATCTTGTTTGAAGTGTGGAGTTTCAGTTGTAGAGTGGAGCTGGCACTTTTGTGAACATGCAGGTGTTTACCCCTTTAAGTGACAGAAAATAGCAAATAACTCGTCTGGCTTTCATTCCTAACAGGAAAAATTGGCTAATCCAAAATAGAAGCCAGTCAAGGATATTTTATAATCAAATTGTATTAGTAAAGCCAGTAAACTTTTCAAGTAAGTTTACTGAGAAGACCTAGTCTGGAATAAGATTACCTCATTTCAGTTTGGCATGGAGAACAAGATATTAGAAAGGTTAAAATTACAGGCAAAAATATTTTCAGAACTATTTGCTATGAAAAAAGAAAGAGGAGATGGGTTATCAACTCATCATTGCCAAAGCATCCAATTGTATTATTCCATAAGTTAGTTCAGCAAAACAACAATCATGATAAGAGGAGAGAAGAATGAATTCTTGTTTTGATTTCATGCTTATTGCTTTGAGATTTGCATAGTCTCATAATAACACTTACCAGCCATCTGGTTTCCAGAGGAAAAAACTTTTTCTTACTGAAAAGGCTAGGACATAACATGCACCATTTAAAAGCTCATTGTTCTGGAAATGACATAATGACTTTCTGTTTTCAAATTATTAATTAGTGATTAACTCAGAAAACCAGCAGGTTATGCCAACTCTAGGGGACATACAATGTATGTTTTTCAACATTGCAATTCCTACCATTGAGGAATCAAATTAAATAGTAAAAAAGTGAGCAAGGATATTAAAGAACTCAAGTACATTAAATCATGCACTTCTAATTTATTTTAAAAGATTTGGTTTGCTTATTTGTATTTTGGGGTTTATATACATGAATGTATAAAGATAAATAAATTACTTATAAATGTTGTCATTCAAGAAATCCCACTCTGTATGTGACCTAGACTATTGAGTCATTAAATTACATATTCCTGAGATGTTAATGAAAGTCAAGGTTTTTTCATGATGTTTGTAAGATGTATAAGATGATGAAGATTATTAGACCATTATATTTTTAGTTAAAAAAATAAGTGCTGCAATACTGTGATTCTTTGAAGAATGTTAAAAAAAAATGCACACAAAATGCACCCTTAAAATTTCACCCTTATAGGACATTATAGTAAATTATACTGACTGTTAATCATAAATGACCATTTAGTGGGAAAAATGAGATCTAAATATCCACAGGAAAAAAAACCAAACATTAATATTTCTTTGTTGTGGGGTCCTCAGGTTGGGATTGTTGTACATGGGAGGGACTCTGCTAGTGCCCAATTTTTGGCTTGTGGTGGCTAAATACAGCATAGAATAAATAAATACAAATAAAATAATTTTATTCTACCTGAATTTTTTTTCCAGATTATTTGTTTTTTGTTAAAATATACTCTATTAGTTTAACTTAAGATCTGATTTATCCTACAATATGATCTAAGAATTTAGTTCCAATCTGAAACCCTTCAGTTTTGTTCTGCATGGCAATAAATTCCCATGATGGGATTAAAAATAGCAAATCCTCGGTAGGTATTTAAAATTCAAGGCTCTTAAGAATCTAAGTGCACCCTCAGCAAGTTTGCTGACAATACAAAACTGGGAGGAGTTGCTGTTAGATCTGAAGCCTGGGCTGCCATTCAGTGAGACTTGGGCAGACTGAGTGAGCTTATGAGGCAAGACTGGGTGAGCTGGGCCTGTTATTCTGGAGAAGGAAAGACTGAGAGGGGAATCTTTTCAGTGCATACAAATACCTTAAGGGCAGGTATCAAGAGGATAGGGCCTTACTTTTCAGTGGTCCCCAGTGACAGGATAAAGAGCAAAGGGTACAAACTGAAACCCAGAAAGTTTCATTAGAATGTGAAGAAACACAGCTCTTTGTGGATGACTGAGCACTGAAACAGGCTGCCAGAGAGGTTGTGGAGTCCCTTTCTGTGTAGATATTCAGAACCCACCTGGACACAACCCTGGCCTGGTGAACCTGCTTTAACAGGTCACATTATGGTCAAATGAAAGAACCTCTAAAAGCTAAACTACCACACATTCTAGTACATGTCTGTGAGACAAAGATTGTGAAATTTGTGGTTTAGTTAATTCCTAGCTTCTCAGCTTCTATTTCCTGATACTTTAGAACTGGCAGTCATGTTAAACATGGTGATTTTTTCCATGTGTGTCTGCTACATCACCTGCTGTTTCGAAGTTTTTCCTTTAACTGTGTTGTTGTGTTATGAATCAGTTTAGGTGTTCTGCCTTTCTATTGAGGTCCAACCCAAATTGGCACTGAATTCTACATACCATCTTTGTAACTTTGTCATGTTGAATTTGGGCTGTATTCAGGGGCTTCGTTTTTCTGCAGTATTTTCTGTTTCACTAATATAAGCAAAAGACACGGGGGAAAAAAACAATAGTAATTTGAAGAGAAATAGTAACTGGAGAGAGAAGTCATGGGTTCATTACTGATTTCTGGACCTAAAAAGTCCAGATTCCTTTTTTCTGTTTTTTTTGATTTAATTGCATGATGATGTACAGAGATGAGAGACCAGTTTCCATCTGAGGAAATGCAGCTAGAAACAAAAGATGAACAGGAATAATCTGCAGCTATATATAAACTTAGAAAATATTAAGTAAACAGAAGAGAAAAGACCCCTTTATTTTCTACAGCAGTATAGTATGTCTTTGCTGGATGAGAAAAATATGAGTATTTTGTCTTGAAACTGGGGATGTAAAATTACAGCGAGTAATGAGTATGTATTCCTCTGATCCCTTAATGTACTTGATGTGAGGTTCCTCTTTCATCGTAGCTAACATGCTGGCCATTAAATACACTGCAGCAGCATCATTAGTGGCTTCAAAGTGCTCCTACTTGCATCACATTTTTCCCTCCAGCAGGTGAGTGAGAACGGTGATTAGCAAATACGAGTATGTGTCACTCACTCCACATGTGATTGCCAGTGGAGTCCTGTGTTTGGGGTAAGGGCAGCACTGGAGTTGGAAGCAGAGTGAACTTTTGATGTCTTGATGGCTCTGAAAAGCTTTCAGCTCCAAATATCACTTGGCTGGGTGTAAGATAAACTTCATCATATTTGGTTTGGGGTATGATGTTGGAAAATGTTTTACTATAGCAGTATATGGCGAAGGAGATGGGCTGTAGAGAAAGGTGTCCTGAGTAACAGGCAGTGTTACCTACATGGCTGAAATTCTGCACAGTGAGATTAGGACATGGAAAGAAAGTCCTCTTACTTACCAGTATCACAGTTTGCTATGGCTGGAGGAAAGGATTCTCTGAAAATTTCTGGATCCCAAATCCTCAGAGGATTTCCCTGGACAGTTTAGAGCAGCATGCCATAGATACTGTGTGACAGGTGTTGGTGTAGATGTGTCTATTCCTTGTTCTCATAGGCTGAGTTAAAAAAAAAAAATAACAACAACCAAAACTACAGTGGTATAACAAACTGAAAAAAGAGTCAGTGTATTGTTTCAAAATTGCACCTTTAATTTTTATCTACTTTGTTGTAAGATGCAAGATGAGGGATTTTTCTTTATTAGAAAGGTGAATATCAAGTCTTAAAATACTTTAGCTGTAGAATACAGTATGAACACGTTAAGAAAAAAAGTTATAATTTACACCCTTTTTTCTTTTTACATTCAATTTTAGGGAAGAACACAGAATTAACAAGCCATCTCCTTATACAAATAGTGCTTTCTTTTTCTATTTTTTTCTTTTTTTTTTTTCCTAAGCCTGTAAGTTTAAGCATTATCATCATACTCATCTAGCTAAAACAATACACCAGACCTGGATAATATTTTTATCAAAAGGAGCTGCGTATGATGGGGAAATGAATCAGATTACCAGCAGTTTCAAAATCTGTTTTGTAAAATATAGCAGATAGGAATCGTGCAGAAATAAATGATGCGTTTAAAAATGACAAAATATATCGTAATTTGGGGGAAAATGCTTCAGGGATAATATTTCTGTGTAAGGAAACAAGAAATCTTCCTTGCTTACTCCATTAAATTTAAGAAAACCACTGATAAACTACCAAACTACCACTGTAAAATTATTCCTAACATGAAAAGTTACCTAAAAGGTTCACAAGTGCATCTATGAGAGCTTTATGTCCAGCTTGCTCTTTGCTTTGAAGGCTTTAGTTAAAAATTCCCTTCAGGAAAATTGGTGCACTCTGGTACTGTGGTAGTTCTGTGCTGCTGCTGTGATTTTTGTAGGGCGCTGAGGCACAACACTTGTCTTGTCCCCTTTGTTCTTCTCCTTCTCCTCTTGTATCACCAGAAATACACAGAACAGCATCTGCTGTGGAGCATCTGCTGTGCAGCTGTTACAAGTGTAGGTAGAATTAAGACATGTTTTTTGGCATGAGCCCTTGCTTGAAAACAGGACTGATATTTAACTGCAAAGGTCTTGCAGTTCATGCTCTGTGCACTTGCAGACTATTTTTTGAAATTAATGTCTACCTAACCATATATTCAGTGGTTCTTTTTTCATAATTTCACTTTTATTGATTGGAAATATTCTGGCCTTGGCTCTAAGAGCAAACTGACCATGGGCACTGTCAATTTTGTTGTGGCCTCTTGGATAATGGTAAGAGAAAAGAAGACAAGAGGATAAATGAAAGTGAAGTTCTAAATTACTGGAACATTTAAAGGTCTTTGAAAAGTTCATATACAAGCACAGTTAATGCTGTCATGCACCAAAGTGCCAAAAGACCTAGCAGTGAAGAATATTAATCTACTTTAATAAAATCAAAGGCTTCATTTTTTTTTTGTAAAGAAATAATTTGAATAAAGTTTGACCCCTTCTACAATAGTCTGTGGGTCAAATTGAACCTACTATTAAAATTCTCTAATATCTTTCATGTATTACCATTTCAAAACTCAATTTAAATATTCACAGAGCTCCTTTTTTAATAAACTTAACAAAATTCAGGTAATTTCCTTCAACTTTCTTGATTGAAGGAAGGCAGTAGGTAGAGATATAAAAAGATGTACAGCTACAAGCAAAACCTGAAATCAATTATATATAAGAAATAACATAACACATGGAAAGAAATTAATCAAAAGGAAAAAATTCTGCTATATGATTTTCTTAGTCTGCTACCTGCAGGCAAGGAACATAAATGAAAAAAAAAAAAAAAATCAGCATTCTTTTTACAGATAAGGGGAAAATTAATAAAAATGTTTCCTTCTTACCAGATCCCCTGATGCAACTTATGTTAAAAGTGACTGGCTGCAGGAAGAACTTACGTGTTTAAAAATAACTTTTTTTTTCCTACAGAAATATACTTTTGTACCTTTTTCTTGCTGTTAAGCTCAATTGAATCAGGTTGGTATAGATTTATAGTGTCCAAAAAGCATTACTTTTCCTTTCTCTCTATTAAGTTCCTCACTGAATCATGGTCATAGAGTTTCTCCCAGTTTGAAAGTGAGAAGTGGTTCATTCTGCTTGGATGCCCCAATGGAGATGTAAGGAATCGCTCACAAATTGGAGCAATCTTCCAATCTGGTCAAAAGTTCTGAAGTTCAGCCAATTTGCTAAACAGATTGCAGAGGTTCAATGTGCACAGGCAGCATTGCATCTCTTAAATATAGCTCAAAATGTAATAGGAATTACAGAAATAATTTAGTTAAGATAAATAACCAATAAATTCAGTGGACTGAAGAGGATGGAGAAGTCTCTAAGGAGGTCCTGTATGGAAAACTTCCCAAGAGGAAGAGAACTCTGAATTATCATATGATGTCTTCACTCCCATTACTGTATTTAAAATGAAATAAATTGAACCCTTTCTTGTATTTTAAGTATTCCTGACTGAATTTTTAGAAAAAAATTCCCTACAATGTGAATTAATAGGAAGTGTTTGCCTGCTGCTTGTCTTATGTAATTGTCTCTACTTAGAAGGAAATGTTCATGTTGAAACAGGAGATAAATGGATTGATTTTTCTGAAGCTTTTCCCACTGTAATCAGAGAGCATCACATACCTAGGTTTTACCATAAGCTCAGGATAATCTGTATGTGGCAGCATGTTTTCCTAGGAAATACTGAACGGATCCCACAGAACATGCAAAATGTCTGATGTTGATCCAGTGAATTTCAGGCTTCTGATTTATTGAAGTTGTTACTATTTAATGCTGCTACTACTAATTATACTCATTAACCTCTCCCCAGCCACTCACTGTCAAGTATTAGGCATTCTTAATTTGTTAAGAGCACTGATTTATGTTGCTGCTGTGGAAATGTAGGAGAATATTGGTAGGTGAGAAGGAAGCTAACCACTTCACATTTTCATGAGATAATTATTTCAATGGTACTTTTCTACTATAGGATACATGCATTTTAAGTGCAAAACACTGGACAGGAAAGCATATTAGGCACGTGCTTAATTTGAGCATGCATTTAAGTGGTTTCATTAGGGTGAAGTCTGATGAATTTGACTATGAGAAATTATTACAGAACTTACCCAGTTTAATGTTATTGAATTTCAATTATTTCATTACAGTTATAGTACCATAAAACTGGAGTCAAGCAATGATGTATCAGGACTAATGTGCTCAAAGTGTTCGATGCTCAAATTTGTGTTAAGAGGAGTGTTTATTAGAGCAAAAGTGTCTTTTGTTAAGGGAGTGTAAATCCTTTTCTGATGGTTTATCGTCACACTCTTATGTGTTATTAAAATTATTGCAGTGCTGGTTTTGTTTTATTAAATGTGGCCTATCCTTTTAAGTGCTGAGCTAGCATCTTTTACTCACTATGTTGGGATTGCCACTTAGCTAGCTGTATTTGTGTTCTTGCATCTATATGTTTGCATTTACATTACAGTATGTGATATTTTAGGAATATTTATTTACTTAGCATTTAATAATAGTGCCAAAAAATATGTCCTTGAGTGCCTGTAAATCTGGTACAAATTAGGGAGCACAGCTCAGATTTCCCCACACTGTGCTGGCAAGTGGCCTCAATCAGAAGTAATTTTCTCCATGAAGGCACATGCAGTTCGCTCCTCAGCCTCTCCTCAGTGGATACTGTTATTTGTATCAAATTATATGTGGTGGTTTCTCAAAGTGGACTACTGTGTCCACTAAGCCATACACATTTCTACCACATTGACTATTTCGTTGCTGTCACTAGTTGTACTGTTTTCTGCTGTGTCTTGTTTATCTCTGCTGTTTGCAAAAGGAGTTGAGATTTGTGTTCATATCAATAAATATTGATGAATTAGAGTAAGCATCAAGTGGGTAAACTACTCAACCTGTCTAATTCCTCTGTTGTGTGCAACATGATTATTTGCTTATTGTATAAAGGAAAAAGCTTTTTTTTCAGGGCTTCATGCAAAATACAGAATGAGTTAATAGAGACTTAATTTACCTCAAATTAAAGTACCCTTTATTTAAGATTAGAAATGGAGGTTTTACCTAGTGCAATTGGGAATTCTTAACTATTCATCATTATCTAGCTAATCTGAAGCATTTCAGAATCACCTCCTTACATTGCATCACATTCTTTTGCAAACTGCTAATAGGAAAAGAATTGCTGAAATGAGAAGACAAACATCTAGACTATCTCTGGAATTAACTACTCATCTAAATTCTTAAACTGCTGAAGTTTGAAATTTTACTTCTTTAATTATTAAAGAGTCTAATCATATCTCAGAGCTGCTTGTTGTCAGATCACTATGACACTGAGATGAATTTCAGTAGTAGCAATTTTTGGATTTTTATTGCTCTGTCATTATGGCTACTGGCTTTAAAGTCACACTTAATCAGTACTTATTGAAAAGGATTTTTCAGCAGAACAGGATTGGACCTTAACCCTGGTCCAGTTGAAATAAAGGGAGACATAGTACGTGTTGTGCCACAAGTACTTAATAACATGATTAGTTTAAGTAATAGGAGTAATGCTATTAAATTAAATCAACAATTTAAAAGAAATGCAGAAGGTAAAACATGGTACTAAAATAACTGATTAACATATATTTGGACTGTGGAATGTAATATGTCAACATAATAACAACTGGGGGGAAAAGAGCACTATCACAGAAAACAGTTGAAAGAAACTATTGTTTTAAAACACATCTATTTTTGTCTATATGACCCAGTAGTTTTAAGTGTTTTAAATCAGGTAAGAAGTAGCAGTAGCTTTTGTGAAGGTTGTTCCCTAGATAGAGGAGCTAGTCAATGTTGATAACTCACCTTTAAGTCTTTGAACCAGATAAATTCTTGGTTCTCTAGCTGATGTAATTTACTGGTACCAGCTAGAGGTTTTTTGCTGGCACATGGCCAAATCAGGCAAACATAAGCCTGTATAGTTAATATTTTTGCATTTGTCAGGAATATTTAGTTCCATATACTCTTTATTGTGAGATTCTGAAAATGTATTTTTATTTATTATCTGTTTCTTTGTAAGTAATTATATGAAGTAGTCAAGAATAGAGAATTTACTCTATTTATATTTCTTTGTAATGGCTTTGGATTTTAGTGTTTTCTTTAACCCACTGTATGTTTGAGTGATAATTAAAAATGGCCACAGAAGTAATCTATTTTGAGTTCCCATGAAACTAGCAACTGAGAAATACTTAATTTAGATCTTATTCTTGGGATTTGGTCTAATTCATTTTGTATAATGCCTTACTCTTTAGTTATCAGTTACAATATACCAGCTCTGGGCATGAGCTAAATGTATTTTGACATTTAAAAAATGAAAGACAGCTCAACGTGCATAAGACAGAATTTGTCCCAAAGATCAGGTTGTAGATGGGTGAATTAGACAAGGCAGCAGCTGCCTGAAACCTAGAAAAATATTTATACATGGATTCTCCAACTTCAGCAGTTGTCATTGCTGGTGTTTGGGGCACAGACTCTGATGCCAGCCCCTGTTAGGTAAAGCTCTGATGTGTGCCTGTATGCACCTGGATAAACTTGGCTGGGTTTTGTGCATGGGATGCACGTGCGAGGCAGACCTGGTGTAGATGCATGCACACCTCTGATCTCCTTGGGATGTGACAGCATTTACATTTATGTTTGCAAATGCTTGGACACGTAACTTCGGGAAATGTTACATACCTGTTCATACATAGGATATAGCTATAGTAGCATTAGTCAGTATTTTTTTTAGTCTAAGATTGATTTAAAATACAAAATCCTGGCCCACAAAATGACAGGTGTTTGAACCAGTGCTGTGGAGCTGGTGTGTACATTTTATTTTTTCTCCTTTCTTGGAAAGAGTGTCAATGGAAATTATAAGGTGTGTTTCCATGACTGCTGCAAATGAAAGCATAGCAACTGCATTTCTGTTCTTTTCCTAATTAACATACAGTGATGATTAGCTTGCTGATTACATATTGGTGACCTGAGCAAACAAACTGGTTTAACATCTAGAAACAGACCTAAATGTCATGTATACGTGCCAATTGGATTACTTGCAGGTAAATTGCTTTTGTTGTGTTTTGTAAGACACATTGTAAAAGTCAATAATAAAGAGCTAGTCATTCAGCAGGAAATCGACTTTCACTGAAAATGTTGGCTGAAGTTGAAATTTTTTCCTCAGATATAAAATACTTAGAAAATTTTTTTAGGCTTATGGCTGCACTTGAAATGATGCAAAGTGTGGTATTAATACATTTTTATATGTTGCAAAAATTCACATTTCCCTAAAATAGCACATTTTTTTCTCAGTTTATTTATTCAGGTGTTTCTTGGAGTACACACCAGTAAATGGCTCTACAGACAATGTCACATTTTTCTAATAAAATGAAATTTGAGTAGTATTTCTGATAATTTTTGCAGAACCCCCTTGTGCTTTCATTTCATGAACCTGGAGACACGTAAGGTGCCTGGAGTGCCCATGTTCAGCTGCAGTGCATTGCTCCAGCGTGCGCTCGTGCTTTGTTCTCTCTTCTGTACAGTGCCATAGCCACTCTTCATTCCCTGTGCATATGCAGTTGCTGGATTTTTTCCCAGCATGGCTGGAAGGTGCAATTAACAGTAATGGATACTTTGATAGTGAGAATCTTTATTTCTTCAGCCATAATAATAGCCCCTTATTTTAGGAGCTATATTGTTGAATGACAGCTACTGTTGGCGAGTATGTGTCTACGAAAGTGGGCTCATTTGGTCAGATTCTCAGCTGGCACAGAGAGTCATATTTCCATGAAAGATAGTAAGCTATATTAATTTATGGAATCCCAGCTGGGAATCTCAATCAATTTCAATAAAAAGTAACCATCATATTCCTCTGAAGCAAGAATTACACAACCTCGCCTAAAGTGAATTTTGCTGTTTTAATAAATGTAGGTAGTCACTGGTTCGTAATAAATTACATAAAATTAGAGGGTAGTCAATATTTGATTTCTCTAAAAATTTATTTCTTCCTTTTCATTGAACACAACAGAATCATTTATGTATTGTATCTCAACATGATAGATTATATAGGAATAGTGTATTTAATACCGTAAAACTATCATATAAATACAAATCACATTTTTTTTCATTAGCTAGCTCGCTTTCATTTTGAAGAAGAAATACTCAGTCAATTATAAATGAGGCTGTGCTTTCATTGGAGAGTGAAATGCGTAATTTTTTTCAAGCCTCAACCATGTATAATGAAATCTCTCTTTTGAAATCCAGTCTTAAGATGGATTTTGAAACATACTGACATTTAATAAAATATTTTTTAAATTAAAATATGTTGAATTATTTCAAATCTCTGTTTAAATCTGGGGTGAAATTCTGCATCCTGCAGGAGAGATGTCTTTAGCAAACAGTTACTATTAACCAATGATTTTGAAGTGTGTGTATATTAGAAAGATTTTAATTTTTGAGTATATTTTAATTGGTAACCTTGGTCTTATGTGTTATAATCTGTGTGGTGCTGTCTCTTCGAGAGGATCTGTAGCAGTAGTCTCTCTAGGTAACTAGAAAAAAAGTCAAAGACATCATATTACCATTTCAAATTCAAACTCATAACCTGTTTCTGTAACTAGTTTATATTTTTGTAGCCCTGGGCTGGACAATACCAGGACATTTGTTTGGACTCTGTGAAATAAGTAAATAGTCTCTTGAGTCCTGTCAATTGACTGGGAATCTGTTAGAGTCTGGCGAATGATCATGGGTACCATCAGGGGCTGGTTGAAGCAAAATAGCAGAATAAGCTGAAGTTTGTGCTGTCAAAACCTTTTTAGTATTTCATTGTTGTCAGTACTTTTAATTTGATTAACAAAGCTTGTAAAGGAACATTTTAAGTACTGTAATTCAGCATCAAAAACAATCACTAACAAACAAGAGAAAGCTCTTCACTGTTTATGTTGTTTCATAAATACAGCTTTGATTTCAGCTGTTAAAACTGTCTGTGTTTAATAGTAGAGCCCAATGAATAATGAAAAAACCCCATGTGCGAGTATTATTAATACATATTATTAATGACTCTTTGCATATTCTGATTTGAAGTCATCAGGAAAAGTCACTTTCAATTTCAATTTCCATAAAATGTTATTTGTCCAATTCTAATAAATGCTGAGCACAGCTGGGAAAGGAAAAACTAGCTAAAGAATGCCAGTTAAAAGTTCACTAAGGTTTTATTTCACACTGTCCTGTTAGATGTTTTGCCACAGTGTCCCTGATTCTTTTTTAAGGGCCCATTGAAGATACCACTGAGGATGAAGAAGAAGAGTGCCTGTCTGAGGAAAATGATACTGTCTCAAAAGAAGACTTTCCATTGGAGGAAAGCTTTTCGGCAGAGTTTGAGCCTGAAAATCTGAGCTGTGAAGAAGTGGAATACTTTTGTAATAAAGGTAATCATTGTAGCCAACATCTTCAGAGAATACTGGCCAAATTTTGTCATGCTGATCAAAGATATTTTTTGGTTTAAAATGTACAAAAATTCCTATTAATGCTACCTTAAAACCCCAGGAAAGAGAGTCACTTGTGAAAAGAGATCTGGTAAGGGATTAATATTTAATATATTGAAGGACACTTTTCAGGGACGTGAATCATCTTGCCTTAATGTTTTCATCCAGGTGTTATTTTCTACATATTTAGCTGTAGAGAACAGGCCCCAGAAGTCAATTATCATCAGATCTGAAGTTGGCAATGTAGCATGTCTGTTCATTGCTTTTCTGCCTAGGAAACATTGCTTGGAAAACAGATTGTGTCTGTAGATTCTAGGATTAAAATAGGGCTTATTATAGAATTTATTATGCACAGTAGAAAACTAGTGATTTGTGAAAGAATAGTTTTAAAGTTGCAAATACTTCTTTGGTGCACTTTTTGCTTGCAAATTATTGAAGATGGAGGTATTTTAGCATAAGACACACCAATTCATTCTTACCAGTTCAGTCTGCAAAGTTGTGCTGCTCCCCAGTCAGCTGACAGAAAAGCACACTGTTATTATTTAGAACATTGAATTAACCTTCTTCCTGCCAGATATCCACTTGATTGCTTTGTTGTTTGTCTTCTGCAGGTAAGGATGCCTCTCAAATAGCTGAAGTTGTTGTGGTGGTGTTCTTCTGTTAGTCCACAAATCCCTCAGGCATTTGGATGTTGGTGGTTTCTCTGTCTTTCTGTTCTTTCCCGGATATTGACATACATTTTCTCATGATAACTTGATGTGCTTCTGGCTTTGTGTTATTTTCATCTGTCTTGGACAAAGTCGAATAAATCTGTTTGATGAGTCAAGTGTTCTGACTGCAGAATATCAGTCCTTCCTAGAGAGTCTTCAGTCATCAGTGGCAAAGGCACGACAATGGATTTTCTATATATCCTCTATGTAGCTTCCACAGGATCTTGATACTTTGTAAGTCATCCTAAGAAATGAAAACAGTCTAATGATAGCTTGAGGTTCAGCTGCTACAAATCTTACTGTGAGGAAAGACCAGATTATCAATAGATTCTTTACAAACAGGAAGAATTTAGTAGTATTACAACTGCGATGTGAACAAATACTACAGTTACTTTGTGTTCACTGGTTCACATGCCTTACAGACACCATTCTCTCCAGGTGAAAAAAGTATTCCTCCTGTTATTGGCAGTACTAAATAAATATTTAAACCACTATTTGCATAATTGTTATACTGGTGTCTCTTGAATTCCTCCTGTCAGCAGTGGAATACTATGTCTCACTATTAGTTCATATATATAAGTTTGATTTAGTTATCTCTTTGTACTTCTTAGTGCATTTCCAGGGCCTACCAGTGGAAAATGGTTTTAGGTGAAATCAAGAAAAAAAAATTGATTTTTTTAAAAAATAGCAATCAATGTTGCAAATTTATGTTGAATTTCGATTTGTCTTGGATCTTCCATTTAAATAAATACATCTTTCAGGGTAATTACTGAATCCAAGCCGTTGTATTAAAAAAGACCAGGCATCAAATGGGGGAATACATTTATATCTGAATCTTGATTATCTTGATTATATATTTTATTACGGACATCTGCTGATTCTTCAGGCTAAATACCTTCTGACTTCCCAGCAGTTTGTGTGTTGTAGTTATAAAAGAATCTTAAGTGTCTCCAGTGCAGCTGCTGCAGAAGAAGAGTTGAAAAGACTTCTAAGGATCAAGGGTTACATAAAATTTATAATCTACCTTCAGCTGAGGCAGTGTGACAAAAGTCCCACTTTGAAGCAAATTGGGGAATCTCTGGTTGGGAAGAGGATATGGAATGTGAGACTGGAAATGTGCTGGGGTTTTATTAATGTCTCAACTTCTATTGAATGTCCTACTTCTTCAGGGTCACATCTTAAGTGTCATTGGCATGAGGCCACCTATGTTTTTTTGACGATAAACACTAAGAAGACAAAACTAATTTGGAAAGCGAATTAATTTCTTTTGTGTTCTTTTCATAGTGGAAGGGCTTGTGACTTTATTATATAGTAAATACTAAAAATTAGACAAATTCTTGGGTTTTTTAATGAATCTGTTAAGAATTTATAGCCTTTTGTTTTTCTTTCTAGTGTTTAAGTAATGAAATTAAAAGATAGTATGAGAAATAAGCTTTTCTCTTTTTTCCTAGAAATATTCTTTAACATCATGAATGAAAAGGCATTATGAAAATGAAAAAGCAAGAAAATGAGATGTGTACCAAATAGGTCAGAGAACAAATAAAGGCAGTCTTAATTTCTGTTTTTGGGGCCTGACTTTTGATTTTTCTTCTGCTCTTTGATAGTATTGGCAACGTGTAAATGACAAATATTTCCAAATAAGGAGAAAGTAAGTGTAGATCTCTGTTTTCTCGTGCAACAGGTTTCCTTTTCTCAGAAATATGTCAGAACTGGCATGGAAATCCATTATGCTATCTCTGAATTCTGCCCTTGCTAGCATGGACCATTAATGGTTTTAGAAAGTAAAGGTGTTTTCTTGGATATAAATTTTATCTGTCCTGTCTCCCTATTTCCCTCCCCTGGGGTTTCTTCCCAGCTGACCCAGAGCAAGAGGACAAATGAGTCTTTAGGGCTTCCTGCAAGAATCAAGAAGCATGGGGAACAAGTGACACAACTCTTGGGGAGGAGGTGTTTGTGAGGCTTCATCCATGGTATGTTTTTTATACTTACCCAGCTCTGTAAATTCAAGTACCACCTAAAACCAGGGGCTTTTTGCTATCCAAACTAGGTACTGAATGCAAAAATTTACTGAAGTCACAATTCATTTTGAGGAATGAGAATAGAGGACCTACAGGTTCACAACTTGGTAACTTTGGCTTCTTGAAGAGATTTTCTTGTCAAACTGTGCCTGATGGTATTATAAGCAGAGAGCAGTCCCTTACTGTCTAAATTGCCAACAGGAACCTTTATAAAGCCATACTTGTCATTCCCATCTTACTAATTTGGGTTTGTGAGATAGATTCAGCAGAATAGTTGCCAGAATTAGAAGGTGAAGGCGAAAACCTCTGCAAAGTGTGGAGCAAATTAATCACATTGATTGAGCTACATGTCATTTTACAACTTCTCCGTTTTCAAAATTTTGACTCTCTGCTATTACTTTTCCCTTCTCCTTTTGTTCACTGATGGCTTTTACGACAAGGAATCTGGAAAGTTCCTCCTCTCCCACACTTCTGCAGCACTGCAAAATTAACTTTGCTGCATGTGAATATTCCTATGTGGTCTATGTGAAGAAGCGAGCAGTGGTTTAAGCATGTAAATATTCAAAGCTGAAAGGGAAATTACCAACCTACTATTTGTCAGGTTTTGCTTTAAGCTTCCACTTCTGGATTTTTTTACCTTTTGGATGAAGACCTTCGTAATTGATGGCAGTTAAGTTTGATTCATTTGCAGTTTTGACAGTGAGATAAGGAGAAAGGGAGTATTTTGGAAACAGGATCGTGGTGCTTTACTACAAATCTGCACTGATCTCTATGTTTGAAGTAGAAACAAAAAGCTTTGTGGAAGGTAGCCTTGATAATAGTGCATTAAATTTTGTCAGTTTGAAAACAGCCTTTGAAAATTGCTGTTTATGTTTAGCTACCACGAATTACTGTACTGCCAATAATGAGGGTATCTGATGATCCTGTCCACACAAAGATTTTATTAGCCTGGAATATCCCTTGCTGAATATTTTTTCAGTCAGTGGGCATGTGGAATCAGAGTCTGTATCAAACGAAGATTAATTCAGATTAAATTCAGATGTAGAAAATTTATTACTTAAATGTCAGTATTTCAACAGTCTGTGTAAGGAGAAAGTAGCCTGTCTCCCATGCAGAACAAAGATAGGCTGGATTTGGAAGCTAGGGGATAGGACATAAAGATTAAATTTTGTCTACTGTAGGTTGGAATAAGAAAATAAGGTGATGCTAAAAGAGGCAAGTAGAAGTTGCAGAAGGGCAGATAGAAGGGGGGGAAAAGCAACAGAACAATATGGAGGCCAAGTTGAAGGAGATGGGGTGAAAATCAAAGTTCTAAATCAAGATTATTTGTGAGGTGAAGTAGTTTATAATTGATTTTTCAGTCTCTGCTGTCATCCTGCCTAGAATACCCTCAGGAAAAATAAAACTAAAGTTCTTGTCTGTTAGAAAGTTTGCTATGCTCATATGATGACAGCTTTTACTCTCTGTAAACAGAAAGAAGAATAGGAGCCTTGATGACTTGGTAGTGGTGGTAACTGGCTAAACAAATTAAAGTTCCTTGTGACCTTCCTAGCAGAAATGTTCAATTAGGGTTTAACTTTCAAAGGAAAATTATCTTAAGTGATAAGAGAGATCATTTGAGATTAGTAGATAGTTAAGTAGCTGTGTTCACAGAAGGAAAGAGGCAAGAGAAGAAAATGGAGATTTATAATCAAAAGAGAAAATGTTGGTCTGTTGCCAGAAGAAGGAGGCAAATGAAGGAATGACTGTATCTGATAATTAGTGAAAGAAGGCAGGTTCATTTCTTGCTGCTTGCACAGATGATTGTGTCAAATTCTCCTGCTCATTGCTTGACTATTGCTGTTGTTCCTCGTGTTGTAGGTTTTCCATGGTTACTTCAGCACAAGGTAATGTTGGCACCAGCCCTCAGTGGAAGGAGATTCAGTGACCTTAAAACTCCTGGTGGCAGATGGGAAAGCAAATGGCTTCTGCTGCCCAGTGTTAACTCTGCTTCAGTTGGTGACACAGAGTGATAGGGAGGATACATGAGGTGACATGGAGGGTGTTTGTTTCAGGAGGCAATGATTTTATGATCTGTAGGACACACTGGTTTTGCAGACTGTATGTCTGTAGCAATGTGTGTTTGTAGTTGGTTGAGTGATTTGGATTCCTGATATTGATTATCCTTATTTGTGGGGGAAGAGGAAAATGAGGGAATCCAGTACAGTCTGAAACTCATATACAGTTCTAAGTCAGGAAGAAGGAAACACAGGAAATACATGGTTTGCATACTGAGTTTATACCTGGTTCTACTTTCTCATATTCTTCTTGGGCAGAAAGGAATGAGTTCCAAGCTAGAACTAAGTTTTCTGTTCATGAACACATAGTCATGCTCATCTATGTTGTTACTAGCCTGCCAGACCAGCTTGGGACTGGAATTTTTTATATTAAACCATGTGACCTGATTGTGCAGCCAGGCTTGAGATTCAGAGAAACAGCTGCAGTGTGAGTCCTCGTACAAGAAAGCGTATACAAAGCTAAGTTCATCTGTGTATTAATCTATCCCTTCATACTTCATGTGCAAAGCTATCATGGTACCATCTATAATAACATCCTGAAAACGATTTCTGTGTGTCCCTTTTTCCTCTGGAGTATGACTTTGTGTCTGTGTGAATGCCTGTGTGCAACTGTGTAAATATTTCTTGATTCTTTCATGTTACAGATGTAGTGACTAACAATATGCTTGCTATTTTCTACTTCTGGATCAAACAGTAGATTTATGCTTTCTTTTCTTTATTTTCTCCCCATTTTTCCAACCAGGAACATTTTAATCAATATTTTTTTTCTTTTCAGTAATGGATTTCGTGACAAATTTCTACCACTTGCTATAGCGAGTGGAAGTAGGATCAGCAGAAGGCAGCTATACCATAATCACTTTGAGCTCAATAAGGAGATATTTACAGGCAACTTTGTTCTTATTTCTTAACAGGATTAAGAAGCTCAGCTCTTTAAATTCTTGCATATAACACTGACATTTCGAGGGTGTGTTTGGACCAAGGAGTTCAAAGAGAAGGAATAAAAAAGAAAAGCCAATATGACTTTGTTTTTTACCTTGCTGCAGGAGCAGTTTGTGCAAATCGCCTATAAGCTTATTGACCTGAATCTTTGACTCCTTGTTTTCTCTGGATTTGGCTGGAGTGTAGACACTGATAGAGCACTGATAGAGGTGATTGCACAGCCCTCGGCTTTGCTTGGCACCAGATCCACCCCCCTCCCTGCGCCTGACATTATCTTTCCCTGGCAATACTCCTGTTCTCTGGAGCTCATATTCCTTTAAATATTTTAGATTATTTTAATTCATTGCATTTTACTTATGTAGAATTTTTGACTAAATGAAGGATACGTTCATTCTTTTTGGTAATCAGAGACAGAAGAGGGCATGTATGTATTTTCATTTCCTAGGATAACTAGAATGTGCATAAGATCTCACAGCACTACTCCTTCCAAGAATGCAATAGTTACCTCTCACTGACTTGTCTGCATGTTAGTGACACTGTTGGATTCTCATATTCCCCGAAGTAAAGGATTCTCTTATGTTTATCTGTATCACATTCATCTGAAACAACTTTGGAAGATGAGGATGGGAGATCTCATAACTGTCTACAAGTACCTGACAGGAGGCTGTAGTAGATGGGGTTCAGTTTCTTCTGCCACACCTGCATTGGGATGGTGAGAGAAAATGGCCTTAATTGAGACAGGGGAGATTCAGATTAATGTTACATATTAGAAAAACATTTTTCACTGTTAGGCATTAGGGTGGTGAGGCACTGGAATGGGTGGCCTGGGGAGATGGTGGAGTCACCATCCCTGGAGGTGTTAAAGAGGTGTCTGGATCTGGCTCTGGGTAGGGTGGTTTAGGGTTTAGGGTTTTAGAGGTTGCAGTGACAGTGCTGGGTGGACAGCTGGACCTGATGATCTTAAAGGTCCCTTCCAACCCTGACGATTCTATGATTCTCATCTTCCTTACTTTTTGTCAGATGCTGAATATGGACAAAGCAAAGAAGGGGCTTCTCTGATAAAAGCTTTTGAACAATGCTAAGTCAGAGTTAGATTGGATCCTACCAGGATTAAAGGAGATCTTTTTCATCTGAACATCAGCATTTGCCTTGTGCTTTACCTCTTATGGTTTCTCATTCTTTCCTGCTACTGGACCTTAGAGGATCACTTGTTTTCTTTCTTGAAGGCAAAAGAGAGATCTGAAAAGGTTGAAGTGATGTTTATTTTTTTTTCACCATTCTCTAGAGATCATGTAAAGGCTTCCAAAACAAAAAGTAGAAGATTGTATATTTTGTACTTTTTTTTTTTTTTATTTACTGCTAACCCGTGTTTAAACCTGTCATGCCATATTTTCAGTCCAGCTTAAACCTATGTAAGTATTAGATCAACTTTAGTTGAATAAAAATTTGACCTAAGTTAAACAAGCAAACCCTTCTTCTAATCAAGACATTAAATAATTTGTCATCAAGCAGAAAATTATATCTCAAAAAGAAACTAGAAAGCTATGTTTCAAGAAATAAATACATAGATCCAAATAGAAAACATTATTCTAACTGTACAGAATTAAAAAGTGCAAGAAACACTTAAACAGCTTACTCAACTTTAAGCAGTTTATCAAAGCAACTCCAGCCTTTTCAGTCAGCACATTTTTATTTTCTTAAGAACAATGAAATTCTGAATTCTTTTGCAGCTATGGATAGAATTCACAAAGGGATTATTTGGTTACAACAAGTAGTGTAATGTCCTCTTACTAGAAAGTCACAAAACTTGAACTTGGATTGACTTAAATTTGAGGTCAAATTTGACGGAATATGAATAGCAAATTAATAAGGGTAATCTTCTTTAAAATATGAAATGCACAAATCACAAATTTCACATGTACTTAGTTCATGTGTACTGTACATCTGTTTCTAATTTTGTTTATAGCGAAGGTCCATTTTGTCTCTTTTTTGTCTTATTTGGTGGCTCTGACACAAAAATTCTGAATACATTTGAAGAGTTCTAAGACATGACTGAAAAAATTCTTGTCAACCCAGGCCCAAAGCAGACTTGCTCACAGGTTGTGTACTATATGTATATATTTGCAGTAATTTAACTCTGAAAGGATCAGTAAAAATAAATAAAGAAAGTGCCACATTTATGTCATCACTGGATAAATATTGTTAAGACAAATATTATTGCTGGATAGAGAAAAAGAAAACATGTATTTTTGACTGCTAAGTCTTTTTCTTGGGTTTGACTGACAGAGGCCTAGACTGGTTTTGAAATTGTGTGATACAACATACATGTGGGAACACACCTGCAATGATAGGAAATTGGCTGTTTTTGATATTGAACCAGCTGAAGTGTTGATTTTTTCAAATAAAAATATCCAGTTGTTTTCGACAAAGTAAATTAAGATTTTACTGTGTAGGAACAGGTACCTATTGCTACTGTTTATGTAGTCGTCTAAAAGTCACTTAAAAACTGGATTCATATATGATAATGATTTCAGCTGTAGAGTATAAAATGAAGTGTTCATGATTGGATGAAGAATTCTTACAGGAGATGGAATATTTCTGCAGTAGGGATGGAACAGAATTGTTATGTAATTAAATTGATATATGAACTTGAAGAAGAGCCTTCAAACTTAGAATTTGAAACTTGTTAAAATTTCTCTGAAGTAACCTCTCTCTTCTGCTGCAGGCTGATTTAGAATCTCATGGATTGTTCATTTCCATTGAAATAATTTTTGAAAATTATATTAACCAACAGTCTTTATTTGTGTCATGTAAATATCTTTTAAAATGTGCTTCTGCTACTTTTCTAATCAAGTGCTTAGAGCTATGTAGTTTGAACCCCAGGCCAGTACTTGCATATGTCTAATAGAGTTCTTGTATTGAAGTTTTAATGGGGAGAGATTGAAAAGATGTGAGACTTTTTTTTTTTAATTGATAGAACCTCTTGAGTAGCCAGTGTATCTGAATGATGCTCATTTGTAGCATGTGTGTTTAGAGTTTTTCCCTAAAAATTAGAAAACGTATATATATATATATATTTTTTTTTTCAAACCCATTAATAAAAAGAAAGTCAGGAGTAGAAATTAGAGAGCACTTTCACTGTTCTGCAGGAAATATATTTGAATGAGTGATCTTTGTCTTGAAAGGACTTCAAAAGCAAACAGTGGCGATAATGAGAACATATCAAACATGTAGAGAAAGAAGGAGGCCAGGCTCAGTCTAGATGAATGTGCTGCACAGCAGTGTCTTATCCCAGGAGAAAACTGCTGTAGCTGAAATGGTTAGAAATAATTGACACTGCTTTTTAACATGATCACTTTGCTGTGATGTAATGTGTCAAGATGTCATTTTATTAAACAAAGTGGTGATTTTAATAGAAACCAAAATACTTTCATACCACTGTTTTGGAGAGCTAAAGGCTTGCACATATGTGGGCACTTGCCAACACTTGAATATTCACAGGCTGATCCTAAAAATTAGGGGAAGAGACAATGCATTATTTCTGAGACTTGCTGGACAAATAATTCTAAGAGTGCTTAGGGCAAATGGAAACATACAGTTATTTCAAATGAGGTTTATCCCAGGAGAAATTATGATTGTTAATCAGCATGACAGAAAACAATAATTGCTTGCAAAGAAGCAAAGTGTTGAGGTGATGAATATAATCTGAAATAAAATGCAGTAGATTAACTTGTTCAAGTGCTGGTTTCTTTCAGGTACGTTACCAAATCAATCATCTGAGGACCAGATTTTGCTCATACTTTCTGTATTTGTAGAGTAGGGTGTCTGAGTTGATTTTTATGGGCATCACTGAAATTATTTCTGATATATGTATATGTATGCTAGATGAATTGATAACAGTCTGGTAGTGATAGCACCAGATCTCTTCCTCTGTCTCTCTCTCTGTCTGTCCTTGCAAGGCTTGTAGTGTGAATCCATTTGCATGGCCCTGTACCCACTGTAGTTGTTTTTCTTGTCCTCATATCATTAGGCAAATATGACAAAGTATGGAAATGTACCCTCCCATATTATTGTTTATTCTCAAAGTTCTATTGTCGTTCCAAAAGCTTATTTTTTTTGCATGATTTTATACCCAGAATGATTTATATCTGCTAAAACCTGTATTGCCATTACAATTAGAGTTAAATAGATACATAGAATATTTTAAAAAGAGATAATCCACAAGAAGTTTTGGTAAGGCCTGTTAGATGTCATTAGTATTCTTAAGAATAGTGTGTGCTGCTAAAAAGTAAGTTGTGTTGAATGAACTACATATTTGTATTTTAAGTTGCATATGGTTTATTTCAAAGTTACTGAGTATGGCTTTGGAAGAGAGATTTCTGGCAACAATCCTCAGCTTACAGTGTGTTTCTTAGGGTTCAAGAGCAGGATTATCAGTGTGTGTAAGGTCTGTTACTGGTTGCAGGCATTGAGATAAAGCAAATAACAAAGGACAGTTCTTGATTGCTGATCTATAGTTTCTGAAGCTCTGCCATCTGGTTCGTATGTATAGACTCAGAATCCTTGTTTGGTTGGATCTAGAATTGCTGCCACTGTAGACTGTGGCAGAAAGGAGCAGGCCCCCTCCCTTTCCACAGCCACTGGTCCGTCACCATCCATGAGGTTATGTCCTTGCCAGATGAAAGTCTACAGTGAGTGACTCTCCAAGTCCTTGCATTGCATCTATTTTCTGTTTTGGCAATACAGAGTGCTACAGGCTTTGCAACAATTTATTTCTGAACTGATTTATTATAATTTAGAAGTGATGTTTCACTCTGAACAGCTGTATGAGGATTTTAACAATTTAAGTTTACATTTATGCTGCCAGGAAGAGGAAAACAAACTGAATTTCAAACTTTTATTGTTCTCTCACTCTAATAGAAGCTGTTGTGTGCTTTCTGTGACTAGTACAGTCCTTCACCCAGAGCTATTTTGTCTGATGATAAAACCATGAGTGTATGAAGCTTGCACGTTTTTCATCTCTTTTATGACCTTATCTTTTGTGAGAGGCTTCTGTGAAAGTATCCTGACTATAGGAAGCACCTGGTAAACATACATGATATCTGTGGTGTGATAAGCAGTTGCGAACAAGAAAGTAGATCTGTCAGTTCTGAACTGTTCATTGTTACAAATACTTTGTTGATGTAGCTGATTGCAAAATATGTTATAGAGTGCCTAACATCTGCTATAACATTTCTAGTCAAGATAGTTCAATAGTTATATTGTACGAGACTTTCTGTAAGAGCCTAATACTGATAGGAACAACATGGATTAAAACAGCAGGATTGAGAAGAACTGCTAACCCATGTGCTTCTTTAAAATACCACAACTACTTGTGGTACAAGCTGATTAAGTACAAATTGGGAAGTCTTTAATTTGTTAAAAAGATTAAAGTAAAATTACTTGTTAATATTCAAGTCTCTCTTTTCCTACTTGTCAGTGTTGTCAGAGAAGTTACAGTTCTCTCTCTCATTTCTGGTAGTATATCTCTTTTACAGTCTTCACATTTCATGACCAGTTTTTCCACCTTGAATTACAGTGAATTGTCTATTGGATAAACATTAGGCTATTTAAACTACATAAAAAAAACCAAACAAACTTGAACTGTTTCTGAAGACAACAGAAACAGTCAATGCTAGTGAGAAATTCTGAAAATTCTATCCACATTACACATAGAAGTCATTTGAATAAGATGTTGTTTTTTTTTTTTTCCTCTTAGTTAAGTAGTATTTTGTGTATTCATCATTTCAGCATAAGTACTAGATTTGTTTCCCCCAGGTTAAGCTGACTAAAGATAGGTTCCTAGTGTATTTAAGAGGATGATTCATTTCAGCTGTCTCAGACAGGGGTCTCATATCTCAGGCATGCTAGAATAGGATGAATCACTCAGGAGGTTTCTCTCTTCCCTCTCTAGGAGTGTCTATGTTAGTCTGGACTAGCTTAACTTTCAAGCATCTGAGGTTAGAGGTGATGAGTTCTGCCAAAAGTGTAAGTTTATTACCAAGCATAGAGAACTAGTGGAAATTTCAGTAGATTTACTTGACTCATGGCTGAACATAATTTAAAGGACAGAATTCACATACCAGGCTTAGTTGCTAAAAAGCAACTGCTAAAACCTGCTTAAACAGAAGCAGGTTTTGGTTCATTTTAGAGTACTTACACCACTCTTTGGTGTTGATGGGGAAAAGTAGTTTATCCTTTAACTTAAATACAAAGTGTAGTTGAGCAGAAAAGTAAATAAAAAGTGTGAGAAACCCCAAAAAATGGGATTAGAAAGGAATCAACAAGTTAGTAGCAAATGGGTAGTATATATAGGCAAAAAGGACTTGAATGGACCTGAAAGAAAGAAATAATTAATGTCCTGGATCCAGTTAAATGTCTACACTTGTAAACTGAAGAAAAATGTAATCAATTCTAAAATAAATATTAAAAAGTAGTCTTATTGAGACTGAAAAGTAGTCAGTGATTGAACAGAAAGAGTAAACAGTGAAAGAAAATAAATTTTGAAAGGAAATAAAATCCTTTGTGCTTTTTAGCAGCTAACAAATGTTAGCTGCTAAAATAGCTTTAACTATGGGGAAAGAAAACAAAAAATGCTTGAGAGACGTGCTTTGTTATCAGCTCTTCTGGTAAGCCTCCTTTTGGCTTTTTAAAGTTGCAATGTCCAGAGCACCAAATAGATTGTCTTGGTTGCCCATTTCAATCTGACCTTGATGCTCACCTGAGCTTGGGATAGACTTCACTCCCTGGTGGATTCAGAAATTGGCGGTAATGTACCATTTGTTGGTTTCAGAAGCAGACTGGAGTAGTGTGGGGAAACAGCAGAAATCAGTGTGGTGCATTTAGGTGTGTAATGCATGCACTTGGTAGGTGGGAATAATAGAAAATATCAATGGCAAGAATACTTCTAGATACAAAGCAAAGTTTTCTTTGATGTGGAGAACACAAGACATGCATCAATTCATTCAAACTTGACTATGAAAACCATGTAACACTATAATTCATGAAACACTGAAAAGGCAAGTTAATGGAAAGTTAAGTCATCTGCTAACATACATTTTCAGAGTTTTCCTCACCTTCCAAATACTTAATTACTGTGTACTGTAGTTTTTTGTACCTTAGCTGTTGTTCTGTCCTTTTGCTTTTCAACCTAATTTTTTCACTTAACTTTGTCCTCTTTTAATTCCAATAGTTTCATTTGTTTATGTTCTGGTTAGTTGCACTGACTGGAAGAATGCTGAAATTTGCAAGCTAACACCGGGACGGTATATATTATAACCTGGAAGAACTCAATACTTTGGAGGTTAAATTGTCCAATTATCTATGCTTCTTTTCTGTCTAAAAGAATTACTATTTCTAGATTTTGCTGTTATTGTTCTGTTTTAGTACATACAGCTCTGTTATATACAGTGGAAGAACAGTATTAACAATCTATACAAAGAACGTTCTAAGAACTGTCTGTGTTGGTAATACATCTTGAGTTAGAAAACAAGAATTGCTCTTGCTGTGAATTGCTTTCCAACATTTTTGAGAAAACTGGGGTTGATCATGCCAGGTCTGAACTTAGGAAAAAATTTCTTTTGTGTCTCTCCAATGAAAGACAAATTTTTGCTGCTTTAAGTTGCTATTAATGTAGAAAAATGAAGATAAAGTTGTCCAATAGATTCTTCAATCCACCCAAGAAAGCAGAGGTCTGATTACTACAAAGTAACTATACAAATGCTTATTCAAAATAGGCTAGTTGCTTTAAAAAAAATTGCTAAAACTGCTTAGCAGAAACTTGATAGCTTTTTCAGTACATGAGTATATTTAGGACTTTCTTCTGAAAGGTAACTTCAGATCGAACTGAAACGTGAACTTCAAATTCCTGGCTACAGTTATACAGTCAGTTTAACACAAAAATTGTACTAGATAATTGTGTTATATTCAAGTTTTATTTTACACACTACAAGTGCATACAAATATTCTGGACTATGATTTTAGTACCAGAAGTTCACTGAACTATAGTTTTGTAATGAAACTCTGGAGTGATTATAGTATTGTGTTTGTGTGAGTAGTAGTTTATAAGGCTCTTAAACTTCATATTTGAAAAAACTGTGTTTTATGAATGCAAGGAAGGATGTGTTATTACAGGGCATTACATGTGCACATGAAGTTAATACTTTATAGTGTTTGTATATAATCATGTACTTAAAAATTCTGGGTCACAATCTTATCTGGTATAAATATAGCTCCAGTGATAACGTATGGGGATCTGGCATAGTTTGTTGTAATCACATTTCTTTACCTATGTTGCTAATTAAAGCTTTTGTTATCATGAGTGGGGAAAAAATTACAACTCACTGCTTAATTGCTGTACTTTTTGCTCCTTCTTGGTCTCCTGTTGTTAAATCAACAAAGGGTCTGATTTTTCAGTTAGTAAAATACACCGTATTGGTTTTTCTAGTGCTGTCACTTTTTTGTGGGAAATCATTTTCTAACAAATGTCCTTCAGGTTTGATAAAAAAAATCAACCATTGTCAGTCTTATTTGACTGAAGTCGTTAATTGCGTAGATTTGGTTTTTTCTTCAGTTGTTCTTCTTTGTGTCCTCTTACACATGAGTTTCTTGGATAGGTTATTATTTTAAAAAAATAAATCTACAAATGAGTAAAATCCAAACCTGGAAAAGCCTTTAGAGATGTCAGTGTGTTACTGTGGCCAGAGTGTTTTGTGTTAATACCTGAACTCCTCATCTTCAATGCAGTTTTCTTAGTGGTTATTTATTTCAAACTGTTTAGGCGTGGAGCTTGCCTAGTATATTTGTTTACCTGAAATAACTCCACTTTCAACGAGCAGTTCTTCAAATAAAAAATTAAATGGTCATTTCTAAAAATTTAACCCTATCATAATATTCTGTGTGTCCTGTATATGACCTTGTAGTAGGTAATAAAAGAAGGCAGACACGTGTTTTCAGGAACTTCTGGATGGTGAAAATCTGAAAATTCATCAGAAGTGTAGCATTTCTTTAAATAAAGCTTGATAGGGAGAAAATTACTTTAGGGACCTGCTGGTATATCATGACTTTAGGGGCAAATTCTTTAAGTGCTGGAATACCATGGATTAGCTTTTCACTAGCTATGTGGAAAAAGCAAAATGTTTAGTGGACCATATTTTTGTTCTCAGTGTCATTTATCTGCAGTGCGTAAGAAACATTTAGGTGCCAATTCAAGAAAACCCATAACTGAAAGCTTGTGTTCTGGGGATTCATGAGCTGATTTCTTTCTCTCCTTTGTACATACTTAATGACTTAATGTACTTTGCTTTACAGAATTAAGGTGCAAGTTGTGATTCTGTTTCTTAAGCATATGGAGTAAACATGGTTTTCCAAGATTTTCTCTCTGTGGAACTGGAAGTACTGGATACTCAGGGCTTCTTTGTGTCAGTGGGAACGCACAAATGTTTACATGTCTAATTTTTTTTTTTCATTTTCTCTCTTTATAGACATGCATATGTTTTCACTTAGGCATGTAAGCAGTTGTTTGCATATTATAGGAGCTTTGTTTAAAAGTTACTATTGGAATATGTCAATACTGTATTTTTTGATGGTTTTTCAGGCAATGAAGAAGGCATCCAGGAGGCAGCAGAATCTGATGGTGATGCAAGGTCAGAGAAACCCGGGCAGCTTGCTGTGGAGACTGAAGATTGGGATGGGCCAGGTAGGGAAAAACAACTGAAAGCCGAGAGAAATTTTTTGAACTAGAGTTCAATATTTGTTAATTTCATTATTTTAGTAGATTGTTATGCTTTGCATTTATGTTTAATGGACTGTCTCTTTTATGATCCTTTGGGTTCCAGGATATTGACACGTGAGTACTAAGATAAAATCCTTGAGTAAAAAAAATAGCATTTGTTATACCATTTTGTAAATTGTTCAACATAAAATGCCTTATGTACTTGTTTGATGTAAAGGAAAATTTTCTTGCTGCTTAAAATTTTAGGATTGAAATTTCTCAGTAAGTTCTTTTTTCCATGGTTGAATTAAGGGGCAAGCACTTCTGCTCTGTTTTCTGAGGTCAGAAGACCACCCAGATGCTTTGGTCTCTTCTCAAGCTTTGTGCTAACATTTAGCAGCATGTTTAGCTTAACAAATAGGTATGATGTCTACTAACATTTTCAAGGAGCTTTTACCTGGTCGAGCCAGGTAGAAATCATTCAGCTCACCAGGTCATTGGTTTCAATGGAAAGAGAAGATCAGACTGCAGTCAAGGAAGTGTTAGAGCTTCACATTAAAACAGTAATTCAAGGTAACATTTTCTGCTATGTAAGTGAAGATGGTGCAAGCATAACATTGCTAAGATGTAATGGTAATATGGCAATACTTTCAAGTATCTGTTCAATATAAATATGTAAAACCTCTCTTGTACTGTAAAAGTACCTAAGGCAAAGGGGTAAATTGTATTTCTCAATTAGGCAATTCTGCAGTTGAATGCAATGTTTTCATGGGCATGGACATGGGAATAGACCTTAAAAATCCATTTTATTGACCATAATTTAATAAAACTGTTGCAAAATGTGCATTTGAAGCCGAACATGTTCTAGCAATAGCTGTATCTCCTATGGAAATTTTCCCTCAAAAGGATGAGCACATCAGAAGAGAGTTCCAGAAACGTTCTATCAATAATTTATAATGCAGTAATAATATTTCATTAGAAAAATTCCTATATTTCAATCACATTTTCATCCTTGCTTGATTTTGCAAATTACTGTATGCTCTTCATGAAGAGAAGAACAAAACTAATGGCAATTTTCTGAAACCAGTAGCTGGAAAATACAATGCAAACAAAAATGAAGACATAGTATATCTAATTATTATGATATCATTTAAAATGTTTTTCATGATAATACACAAAGAACTTGATATTCTATATAAAGCACTATGGTTTTATATGAAAACAAGGTTTAGTGTTACACTACTATACATGGAAAATAATGCAAAATATATATGTGGATGCAGTACAATGGCCTTTTTTAGTTGCATAGCAGATTTAAAGGTTTTCAGTATTTACCATATGATTTGTTTTTAATTCCATCAAAAATAAAGTCTATCTGAAATTTGTAATTTTTTGTCGCATCTTTTTAGTGTATTTCAACATAGTTGAATTTGCATTTTGTGGGCTGTTACTGCTTTTTATATGTTCTACCTTATTCAGAAGTTTCTGAGATCTTTTTGAGAGTGGAGTAAAAGGAGATTTTTCATTTTGTTGGGGAAAAAACAGTTAAACAGTAGGATGAGTGTACTTCTTGTAATATTTATTGATAGCTTTGACATGGGATAAGGTGGAAATCAAAACTGAGTGTTGGAAAATGATGACCACCAGTATCAGCATCTATATTTTATTTAAATATTGATTCTTTACAAGGGTATAATAGAAATGAAAAAAGGAATGGATATATACCCCATACTCTCCATCACATATGAAATGAAGTTGGTTACTATTGACATGGAAAAAGAAGCAATCAACAGAAGATAATTTTCAACCATGCAGTACAAAGATAATGTCTTTCAGTTTTTTTGAAAAAACAAAACAACAAAGCATGAAATATTCTGCTTATTTAGGAACATATTTTAGCGCAGCACAAACAGAGCCATTGAAAACTTTAATTCAACAAATATACCAACTGTCAGTAAAGGCACAACCTCAAAGGGCAGATGATGATGCATTTTTTTGTTATCTGAGCTGTCTCTGGTCTCCTCTCTGGTAAGGAAAGTTCCATCTCTGAGAGGTGGAGCCTCTCAGAATCCAACAACTGTGTTCTGCATGATACAAGTTGCTGTCAACTGATAATGTGAACTGTGACAACTCAGGAATTTATATAAATAGTAGAGCTGTTTTGGTATTTTAATATTTTATGTCTTTTTTTAGCGCTGAGGGAACATATTGTGACTTTCAGAGCCGGTACTTGCCAGAAACTGAAAAATTAAGCTTCTGGCATTAATTAGAGTTTTATTTTGTTTGAAAATTTGCATTGTTAAGTAGTTCACATGCATTCTTAAGTGTTCATAATTAGAATATTTTTGTGAACAAAAATCTAAAGTTAAATGTGCTGTGGCTTCAAAGAGTTTCCACTCTAGCAATATTTCAGATCAGTCTTGTGACCTTCATTGGCCATCAAGGAATTTCAGAGATACTGCCTATTCTGTGTAGCCACTTTGAGGGTTACCTGAATGTTTTTCAGATACCCTGAGTTTTCACTGTTCTTATCTTCAATTTTTATAAATTCCTGTTCAGTGAAACTGCTCTGAAATAATGGAAACATAGGTCAGTAGACTGTGTAGGAACACACAGTGAAGGGCCTGATCCTTTTTCTGTTCTGGCCAACAGCGAAAGTCCAAGGAATAGAAAGCAAGAACAGCAAGACTGGCTTTAAATGCATTTTATGTAAAAAGACTTAGTTTTTAAATGCAGAAGCAGAGGTCGTTTTATGGCCTTATGTCTGCTGTTTTCCTTGGTACATGGAGTTACATAGTTCTGTAGCTTTGTATTATTGTTAGGATGCCAGTGCATGTGAGAGCAGTGCTTTAAGACATAACAGGAAGATCTACATGGCTTCTACAGATCACCCATCCTATTAGAGAATAAGATCATTCTGCTTTCTACAGAATGTATGTTTCGTGCTTCCGTAGAAGGACTTCCTTAAAATCTCTGAAAATTTTAGATACTGGGCACCTCAAGTAAAATATTGTTAAGCTAAATATAAGTAAATTATATATTCTGTGGTGTCTTGAAAGATAAATTATTTACAGATTTGGAAATGAATGCTTGTTTATCATTATCCAGTGGTCATGCTTGCAGTGGTAGGTACTACTTTGGTCTACCATACTTGTCATTATAAGAGACTGCAAATATAAACTTTACCAAAAAAGAGGTTTGAATCAGAAGTATGAATTATAACTTATGAATGATTTTTAAACTTTCCAAAAGCTATAATGAAAATGAAAGCAATGTTGATATTATCCAGAAGATAATTAAAAAGAAAAATAACAAACAGAAAAATTCCAGTGGATATAACCAGATGCTAGGAACTATAATACAAAGCTAAAAGGAAACAAAAAAACAGAAGGGAAACCACCTCCCCTAAAAATCTATCAGTAGCTTCATTAATAACAGTAAGATGACATTTTAAAATGTGGTAAGAAAAAATAATTAGAAAATTGGTATTGATCTATTATAAGTCATGACTCAGTAGTTAGAGGGGACAGGTAAAAAGATAAAGTAATTATTTCTAGTCTGCTAAAATATTTGTGCTGGAAAGCCTATTTGACTATATGTCATGGCTGTACTTCTGTACTACCTAATTTAAGCAGTCTGATAGTTTGAATTTAACTTTTTTAGGAGCTAGATGACCCAGCTTTAGTGATGAATTTCGGTTCCAAATATGTTTTTATATGATTTCTCAAATGTGTTTAAAACCAGTAAAAGTTGGTTTGGGTAGTGACTGACCTGTCCACATGGTAGTGGTCCCACTGGAAATAAGGAGAGAAGTGAAAGATGCTTTTATTAAGAGAGAGTTAGTAAGAATTGCAATCTGTATAGGCTTAGAAAAAAATATGTCTTGTAAAACCACCATAATATATAATGTGAGCTAAAATATATTTAGTTATTTGCAATATGTTTAAAATGTTAAATAATGCTGAAAAATGGGTAGATATTGCTATTGGTAGACCTGAATAACTTGCCATGTTAGCTGCAGAAATATTTCAGTTAAAGAGTAATTAAATACAAAGTTATGGGCTTATGAGAAGGTAAATAAATATTTTTGTAGAATTGTTACAGTTATAAAAGACCTGTAGGAGCATCATAAAGCAGAGTCTCTGAAAAAGTCTTGAGATATAGTGACCTGGAGTTGAGCCCAAAACACCCCAAAGAGATGGTTATGTCTAAAAGGTATGTTTGGGTTCAAGCAGATTACTTTGCTTGCCTGGTCAGCAGTCTTGTTTGATGCTGAAACAGGGTTCTTTCTGTGTCCTGTGGTACATTTCAAGAATGATGTTAAAATTTATAACAGGTTTAGAGAAGATCCACTAGAAAGTTGGAAAGACTGATATTATGGAAAAGTCTAAGTCCTTTTCCTATTTATTTTACGAAAGATATATTAAAGTTATATTAGTAAAGGGCAATCTGATTGCAAACTACTTTAAATTCAGAGTGAAAATCTGATAACAATGGGCACCTCTTTCCAGCAAAGTATCAGAAGATTAAAGGGATGTTGAAGTTCCACAGTTTCAGACACAAAGAATGGATTTTAGTGCTTAAAAAGTCATTATTGAAACATTTTATGAAAAGTCACTTATCTGTCATTAGAAATATTTGCATTCAGGATGAGATACTTTCCTGAGGAACATGATCAAATTCTGTGGTGAACACTGGACTTTTAAAACGAGATAGATTTCACTGGGGCAGAAATTTGGCTGACTGACCATGATAGTTCCTTGTAAGTAAAATGAAATTAATAAATGGATATAATATCTATTGCTTTTATAAATATTGTACTATTTGGGTGCATTTATAATGAGCAAGTACTAGCAGGCTTCATGTAAGCAATTCCCAATTTTTATTTCTTCAGTAACTGTTTACTAAAACTATGTTAAGAATGATAACTTCTTGTACTTTTCTTTATTGTGTATTTCTCAATTACTCAGTAATGATAAAATGAAACAATAGACTTGAAAACAACATATACCCATTCTGTAATATGCAAAGGAATGTTTTTTCCCTGTTGACAGATGGGACAAAATTTTCCAGTACTAACTAAGCCAAAAAGTTTTTCCAAATCCATTGCACCATCCTGTGTGCTCCATTCTTTCGACTTTCTTCCTGCAGTTCCAACAAACAATGAATGCTTCAACCATCAGTGGAGTTGTATCTGCTTTTTAAGACAGAGAAACATTGCTGCCAGCTGAGGAACTAAATATATAGGGCATTTCCAAAGGTGAACTCAGTGGCATTCAGAAATGGCAGAAAGGGTTTGGTTCTAAGGAAGAATTGGATCTCTTTCTTCTTAATTCACGTGCACTAAACTAGATTGTCCTTATTCCTTATGTGACCTCTTACTTTTAGGGTCATAAGGGTGCCTGGCTTTCTTACAGAGTGTACTGATTTTGTCAGTTGGATGGCTTGAAAGTCAGTCTCAGGAGTTCTTTTGTATTGTACCTGAATTCTGCTTAGAAAGTGAGAAAATGTGATTTTTCCACATGTCCAAAATGGGAAAAAAACCCAAAAAACAAAAAACAAACAAATGAAAAACCCACTACACAGTCTAAAATAAGACCTAAAACTCTTATTGGCAGTTCATGGTGATTTTTCATGTATTGTTTGCCGTCATCTCCACATAAAGGGTAAGTTTTCCATGTGTAAAATTCTGCCTCCGGTAAATCAACTGGACTTCTGCTATTGGCAGTAGTAAATCAGAATGAAGTTACAACTCATGTTACTCATTTCAGCAGACTCATTATCAACTTATCAGAGAACTGTTGAAAAAAGTACTAAGGATAGTTAAATATAGCACATTACAGTTTATTTTAATTACTCTTACAGGTTTGTGTTTTTCTTAAAATGTATCAGAAACTTTAAGAGAAATAGTGCACTGGAAATTAAATAGCACTTCAAAAATGATTTTACATTGAGCTGTGCTGCTGTTAGTATTGAATAAAAATAGAAACAGGCTTTCATATGAATTCTGGTGTATTGCTTTAGCGAGTTGTAGATCAGAAAACTGTAGTGAACATTCGGCATGCCAGATTCACATTTTTACCTGCTATAAATAGTAGTTTGAAAAGCTTTTCTGTATAAATTTCCTGTAGCTATTCATAAGAATCACTGCAAATATGTATTGTTTGTTGGGTTTACTCTGCATTATTTAGTGATACTATAAAAAGTTTGGGTTACAGAGCAAAGCTGCATAATATAAAGTGGTTGGTAGACCACTGCAAGATGGAAATAGACATTAATGGTAGCCTTCCCCTTCCCCCCTGCCCTTTTACTTCTTTTTCATTTTTCTTTCTTTCTTTTCAAACCAGTCCTAAGAAGGACTTGGAGATTACTGTCCTGATTTTGTTTCCTTTTTGGTTGGGGAAATGTGGTAGATTTAAGATCTTGGAAATGCTATTTGATGTAAATTAACAAAAATCCATGAAACATAGTTAACTATAGATATAGTCTGACAGTAAGAAGAATATTGTGAAGAAGCAGAGGAAATCATAGAACGACTGTGTGTTACTCTGACAGTGAATCGGTATTATCTCTGCTATCAGATAATGCAGTTATCATTAATTTTCACATTTGCATTTCAATCTTTGGAAGGAAATGACTCTTGCCGGATGAAGATAAGAGCTCTGTACCACTATAATGAACCATCATTTTATCCCGATGCTTTGTATCCATATGAAAATGAGATTGGGTGGTGTGGTATGTGAACGGGGAGGGGGGGGGGGGGGGGGGTCACAGAAACATTATAACAAAGTGTCAAAAATCACCACAGACTTTTGCAACCCTTAATGAAACAAGAGGCAGTCTAAATAAATCTTCTGTAGTGAAGTGGATATTGGATTAAAAGCAGAGAGCTGGGCTCCCAGGCTCCGTGGGTTGGGAGGGAACCTTGTTGAAGCAGGGAAGGATTTCTGTGGATCTTGATCTGGTTTCCATCAACAATTTGGAACTAGGAGGAGGCCATTTGGACAGAGAATAACAAAAGTAAGGGTCTAACAGTCATTGAGTTAACCTTTGCACTGCAGGTCTTGTTTTGGCACTTGAATTCTGTTGAGGGAGGTGCAAATGCTCGAGGACTGCTGTCTTGTGGTTTGGATTATGGTACTGGAGCTGTTTTAAGCAGTTACCACACCTATGCAGGATTTTAAACAATTATCAGTATTGTATATAGAATTTATCCGAGTCTCCGAGGACTGTCGTTTTCCCAGTTCTTTTTCATGCATAACCCTGATTTGTGTTGCTTACCTAAAACTCGATCTGCAGACCTCTGCATCATTTCATTTTAGGTCTGAGTTACTCATACCAGTGTTTCTGAAATATACTTGCACTATATTCAACTTGTTTAACCTTTATGATGTAGTTATTACTTAGCTAGTCTGTAACTTACAGACTTCACAGTACATAATTTAGACTCACTACCAAATGTCTTCTAAAACCAGGAACTCCTGAGGTTTGCCCTGCTGCCCCATTTTTTGTAACAAAAGCTGAGTTTCTTAGATCATGAAATGATTGTAAAAAGTAGTATTTAACTACGTGGTATTTAAAAAGTAATTTTTAGTGTACAACCTGGCACCATTTATAGGAGCACCAGGATGTCAATCTTGCTGTGACCAGCTGGGATTGATGAATTATTTTGTTGGCTGTAGCAGCTGCTTCCTCTTGCAGACCTTTATTTGGGTCTCACTTCTGTCTTCTTACATGATGAGAGTCTTTGCTTCATAATGAGAAGATGCAGGTCTAAGAAGTGGAAGGAAAAATTTGCTACTCCTGTGTTAATATTCAGTAGTGACAGAACAGGAGTTATAAATAAGTGTTAAAATGTCATGATTTTGGTTGAGGCCAGCAGGCACTCTTCCCAAGTAGATCCCAAGGTGTAGAAGATGAAGCATTGCAGGGAACATTCTCCAGAGGTAGTTTGTGTGCTAAGGCTAAGGAAACCTCCCAGCAAGTAAATATGGCTGTACTTGGCCTCCATGCCCAGAGCTGTTCTCTGCTACATGTAATGAAGCTTTTATTTACATCTGACAAAGTACAGAGGTTGTGTGTTGTTCAAGGCAGTTGATACTGTTGGCAGACTGCTGTGTGTATGGGCCTGAAGGATGAGAATGTGAGAGTGGCTGGGTGCATTCACAGGGATGTAGCAGCAAAACCTTCACTGTCATCTTTCCCATGAGCAGTTTTGACTTTTCTAGGAAGGAGGCTGTTGCATGACCTACACTGAGCATGTGTAATAGATGGGGAGAAATTTCACTTATGGCCACACTGACAAAATGAAATTCTGCCCTTTAGCCAGAAAGAGTGGCTACCAAAGCTTTAAGAGAAAATTGAAACCTAACACATATTTCTTGTTATGATGGTGACTTCTGTAGCATCAGTTTCATGATGAAAGGTGCAAATGTTTTAGGATTCTGTAAACCTGGAGACATGGATTGTCTCTGAATTGCAGCGTAAAATATCAAAACCCAGTGACTCATCACTGAATACGGGAGCTCTGGTCAAGCATTCCAGCTGTTTTGTCAGTTGGAATGCCATTTCCTTTTCATTATATTATTACCATAACATTCTATATGATACCTATTATATATTGATATTATTAATATATGGTGGTTATTGTGAACATATATATGTGAATTTAAATTTAATTTCAAAATCAGTTGCTACAGAAATGAGCGTAGTTTAGATGTAACGTCTTCTTGTATATACATTTCACACGTAGAGAACTTCAATTTTATTTAAACAATTACCCTTTCAGAATATTTTCATACGCAAAACTTCATTTTTATCCAAGTCAAAATGCTTCAGAAAAGTGAAACTTACCTAGAACCTTCAAATCTATTAGTTGGTTTTCTTAATGGCATTCCATTTGTTTACTATTTCTGGTTCTTTATTTACCCATTTGTGAAATATTTATTTGACATAACAAGGTTTTTGATTTTCAGTGTGTTAGGTGTAAATTGTTCTTTGGAGACTATCTTGATCTTCAGGTGGGCGAGTTTCTGGATTAGGATGATGGTTTAGAAGTGGTAGTCCCTAATTTACTTCCCCTCCCTACCCAATGCTCTCTCTTCTCCCCTTCCAGTAGGAGATACAAAAGGCAGAGATCTGGTTTGAGTAAAAACTAGTAGAAACAGCAATGAAATAAAAAAAATGAACAGTTCCAGCAACAATCCTAATAACAACAGTGCACGTCAGACAGGGTGTTTTCCATGGAAAATGCTCATCAGCGTAGCATAACCCTGAGACAAAGAACAAAATGGGTGGTACAACCTCCATGTGCTGCCTTTTCTTCCCAACCATAAACCATGCTCCTCCTTCTTAGAAGTGAGGATCCCTTACTTCCACCCCTCAGCAGTTGTGTCCATGGTATAGAATAACAACATGGACACACACACAAGGCTCCAGACTGCAGAATTATCCCTCTTCTTGGCCAAAACTAGGACAGCTAGGAAGGCTTGAAAGTGATATGGTATCTTCTTAAATTTTTTTGTACTTCTGTACATCCAGCATGAGAATATTAGCCTTACTTGTAAAAGTCATTGAACTTCGAATGAAAGGTGATACATATTTGAAATGTATTCTGTTTTGATTGGCATTTATGTTTCAAGCATAAAAGACTTCTTGTTCTCTGAAAAAAGTTGATAGCTGGGAAAAGCATGTGCAAGGGAAAAATCATCAGATTGACTATGTACTTCACTTTGGACATGATATGCTATATAGTGGATATTATGTAAAGTACAAATCCCCGTAGGTCACACAGTGAAGGACTCCTAGTCTGTGAAATTCTGCAGGGAATCAATGAACATCTGCATTACAATACATTGTTTCTTGTAGTTTCATGCACCAAGGGATGTGCAGGGGCTGGCAGAAAGCTTTACACTTTTCAGCTGTCTCCACTGTAGTTTGGCCATAAAGGCACTATTACACCCTGGTAGCTGCAAAGGGCTGGGAAACAGTGTTTGGTTTTGGAAGCAGATTGGGTGAGAGTCAAAAGGAGCGTGTAATCAGTCCACAAGTGTTTTGTTCTTTGTTGCATTTTTCCTGTTAATTCAGCTAAGATGATTGCACTCAGAATGCTGCATGACAACACTGGCTCAAACAATTGAAGAATGAATGTGTTAATATATTGAGCCATTTGCAAAGCACAGCATCATTTAATGCACTTTAGGTGTAGTCCAGTAGTTGGATACAAATACCTACTGAGAGATGCTAGTGACTTTTTTTTTAAAATTGGCAGGTTTCAGTGACGAATTCTGTGTTCAGCAGTTCATTGAAGAAAATATTTTGATTTTCAAAATACAGTGTCCTTCTAAACTTTCAAAAGCCACTTTACTCTCTCTTAAGATACCATTAGATAAAAGTTTGAATATAAATAAAACAATAAAAAAATTATCACCAGAAACCATTATACTTCATTTCAAAAGAACTAATTTTGCTGAGAGTAAGAAATTTAATGTGATGTGTGATGCTGTAGTTATTCTTAAAATTACACAGTTCAGGATGATTCAGAGTGAGAAAAGGAAACTGGATGTCGTGGTCATGGAATAGAGAGCGAAGTCCTTTCTCATCCCTGACCTTGATTTTCTTTGTTTAGCTCAGTGAGACCAACTTAGCACACATTTGAGTTTAGGTTTAATTGCCACATTTACTTTTTAGGGTGCTTTACCATTGCATTCTCAAAAGGAGGATATAAAATGAGCAGTAGATCCTATTTTCTCTCCTTGATTTAGGCTTCAAAAAAATGTGCAAATGATCTTTGTAAAGTGCATTAGTGGTCATCATACAGAAATGCTGCAGTAAACTCAGTCAGTCAGCACTTATTCATCAACATGGCAAAAGTAGGAATGGCTGTCTTAATAGCATCAGACCTCATTTTGATCTAATTACAGAATATGTAGTTCTTTAAGCATGTTCTAATAGAATCTGAGAAACCCCAGAATCAAATATTCGGAAGTGTGGTCCAGGGTAAAAACTAATAAGATATTTGGGTAGGTGGAAGTAATAATGATTAAAGTTGTGTTTGGAAAGCTGCAACTCTTAGTTTTTCCTACAGTCAGCTGATTACCTTAGACATTCTAAAATAGCTGTGTAGAGGACATTTTGTTCCTATCTCCCCCTCCCCCAACAAAGATTTCAGTGTTCTGAATGTGCTCTTTAATTATCATGGTCGATTCCAAAACTGTTTTTAATCTATAGCATATTAAATCATATTCATGGGGAAGATGCATGCATATGCCTGTTTGGTAGTGTGGGCAGCCAGTCCAGTGTATACATTGTCTTTTATGATATGTTCCAGAAAAAGTCAATCAAATTGTCCCATCATAGCTTACTCTTTCCTGTTGCTCCCCTTTGTGTCTCAGGACTTTTAAGCTATGTATTCAAGGTGAAAACGTTGAGCAGTTGACTTCATAACATGTTTTTGGGGATTACATGTAGAAAAACATAATATTTTATGTAACTTTGTTTTAAGTAAATATTGCAGGATTACACATTGCCTTATTTATTTTATAAAACAATATTGTCTGATATATTTCAAATATTGAGGATAAAGATGGAAAAATCATATTTTACTGAGAGGAAATACACAGGGTGGGCTTCTTCATGTCTTTGCTGCTCAGATTTTATGGCAATGTAATTGTGTTGATTTTAAAGGATGCTTCATCAGCATAAACCCACAATGATGGACTATTTTGGATACTTTAGAAAGATAATATAATGTATACACTAGGAACATACTGTTCCAGAGTGTCTTGTGTTTGGGCTGGGTGGTTCAGCCCAGGAGACTGAATTCTGAATTACATCACCATATGAAAAAAACCCTTCATTAAGTTATCTGAACTTTGATTCTTGTACTGTGGTGCCAAAATTACTAATCAGTTCATAAATCTTTGGCTTGCATATATAAATAGATACTAGTTCTCATTAAAAAAAAAAATAAATAAAAAATTAAGACTGTCTGGAAAACACTCATGATACGCATCCAGTCAGAGTTTTCTTGAGTTGACCACACTCCAATTTTCAGGGCTTGTGTAATGCAACATTTTAAATGCTTCATATAATTTGTTGCTATATGATAAAATATGTATAATACTAAAATTTATTTACTTAATACTTTTACCATATTGATTTCTACTTGATTATTTTTATTGACTTATTTGAAGGAAAAAAACCCCGTTTTCCCCAATTACAGAACTGCTCAGCATTTGATACTATTTTTCAAAGTTTTGTATTGGATATCAACTTCTCATGGAACTTTTCTTTAGGAGGTGCTCTCTCAATATGTGACTATTTCTAGCAGCCAATAAAGAAAAAACCTGCAGTGAAACAACAGATATTTTGGTGTGTTGTGTTCTGATAAGAGCTATCATTTCGTTTAATTACTATATCCGTAACACTTTAGCCATCAAATTTTGAGTGTCTTCCAAGGAAATTATTTTCTCTCATCTTGTCCTTTTAGTCATTATTTTAATAGTTGGAACTCCTTAGGTTTTTTTCTCTGTATCGTCATGCCACAGTGTGTGAGTCATCGAAGAATGGTGTGATAAAGTAGTTGACAGGGATATAGGGCTTAAAATGGTATAAATGTGCCAGAAGACATCCTGAGGGGACCCTGAAGAATTGTCCTTCCATATTGCAATGGTACCTTTAACTTACCTGCAAAGCAATGGCCAGTCAGGAGTGCTGGAGTCTTTTCTACATGATGCACAAAGTAAGCTTCAGGTTTCTTTTATGCATTTCTGTAGGAATGCATCTGATAACCGAAAATTCAATCTCCTTGGATTCTGCCTCTTGTCAATATATCCTGCAATGGCATATGTGTATTGACAACCATGGTGTAATAGATTAGTTGCTCGACTGATTTATTGGTCTCACATTGTTCAGTGTTCTGTATGCTGGGAAGCTCAGTCAAGAAATTAAATACTCCAATAGTACTAAGAAACTGATCTTTCCTGTTAAAAAGCCTCTTGCCATCTGCTTGATTTTTAATTTTGCCCGTAAAAGAGACAAAAAATAGCTTGAATTTTTCAGAAAGCACGTCACAGTAGTTTTACCATTTCTCAGCTTCTAGGATCATTGCCCTATAAAAATTCTGTGTGTTTCCCAAAGCTTGGACATATCATGATACTTATCTAAAGCGAAAAAATGATATATTTTTAAAAGAAAAATGCTGACCTAGTTAGTGAGGCTGAAACCATTCATTAATTAGAAGTCATAATTGCAATTACATGGTAAAATTAATTTATCACAAAAATAATCCTATCAGTTTTCCTTTTTGGAAAAATGGAACCAAATGATTTTAGCAGCCCATATTGCTTAGGGCTGATATTACAATGATACTGGTTTAGAGTGAATAAAGTAATCAAATTCTATTTTCAAGATCTGAAATTCTGAGACTGTGTCATAGATAGTTTATGTATTATATGAGATTCACTTGAGTTGTAATTTTGTAATTACATATAATGTATAAAGCATGTATGCACAGATAAATGCATAAAAGGAATATAGTGTGTTGAAATTTAAAAAGAGTGAATTGAAGATAACACAGCACATAATATATAGAAAAATTCATGTAATATGGCAAGTATGCTACAGCGTGTGAAACTGAGAATGCCTTTTCTACTCTCAGGCTATTTAGACTTCCTTGATATTCAAATGTTAATGTACATTAAATGGAATTTAAGGAGGTCCACCTTGGTGGACCTCAGGCAGCCCTGGCAAGTAGTGATCCTTGGGGATACCACTTTATGTATATATCTGCAAAGATGTTAAAGCCATGAAATATAGTCCTTTGATGACATCATAACTGTGAAATATGACATTATTTTGCTACCACCAGTCAGAGCCTTGCTTTATCTATATTAAGCAGTATGCACACATAAATAAAGAATACCAAATACTGAAGCTGATTGCTGTAACCCAACATGGCCATCTCCAGCTGAAGTGCTCTGATGCCCTATGGATGTCAAGGGACTATTTGTAGAGTATCTTGCTGTCAAATATCTCTAAATTTAACAGTGTCTTCTCTCCAGAAATGAAGTAATAATTGTTGTGGATTCTGTTAGACAACTATATGTCCAAATTCAGCAATTACTTATGCTTTCTTAAATTGTAACAGAGAGCAAAAATTTATTATTTTAGGTCAAGCTAGTCAGACTTGGTCTTTAAATTTAAGGATCTCAGATGTATAATTAAAATTTCTGGTCCTGTTGAAGTAAATAGAAAAGTACGCATTGATGACAATAGTGTTAATACCTACTCTGAATAGTGTTAATACCTAGTCTGTTAATGCCTAGTTAATGTATGAATACATGTGTCATTTGCACAAGACTCACAAATGTACTCTTTCAGAGAAAGACTGTTAGGCACAGTCACCAGGGGAGTGTTCACCTGCCTGCACTTTGTTATTAAAGGAGGAGAAGAGCAAGTATACTTTTGGGCACCTGAAAATATTTTAGGTCTCCATGAAAGAGACTTCTCAGAAGAGTGCAAAAAATCCATGCATAAATCTATCTGTCCAGACTAACCTGGCATTTGGCAATAGATTCAGGAAGTCTTACTTTATTTTTTTTCTCTACAGGTAGTAAGAAAAGAAATATACTTTCAGAAAAACACTTCTGTTCTTTTAGGCTCCCATCTTGAAAAGTATTTAAAAACTTTTATTTTAATGTGTGTGAATGTTCCATTAAAAACCAGAACTACCCACATGCATAAAGTTAAACACAGACGTGTTTGTGGGACTGTGGCCTTAGCTCAGAAGCTCTTCCAGGACGGAGCTGCCTTTATCACCATCCTTTCTGCGTACTCAGCAAACTGCTAGCCTGCATAAATTAATAAGGATGCAAATCAAAGCAATACTAAAGACCCCCTTCTACTCTGGAAATGTAAAAGGCCTTAAAGGTGGACTAAATTACTTCAACAGCAACAATTCTGAATACAGTGGGCTTCAAATTGTAGCTGCTTCAGCTTCTGTTAATTACAGAACTTCATGTAATAACCATGGATTTCATGTTTCATGGATTTACTTGATTTTCTAAAAAAACTTACTGTTTTGAAACATTTTTTATTAGAAACTTAAGATGTTTTGGCTTGTATATGTATCTTGAAGTAATTTTTTTTCCTTTGAGAAGTAGGAGCTAAATCTTGAGGCTGCTGTTCATTTCACAGCTAATTTTAGTGGGATTGTAAGGTCTAACATAACATGGTAAATTTTTTAATGGAAAATTCATTTGGGTTCTGCAGCGTTTTTGTATTTATTTTAAAATTTAAAACCTCGTCATGTTTAAAAGCCTCATCTGATTATATCTGTGGATACAGTCTTGTGGTGTCATAATGTACGAGAGTCCTGAACTTGTTTTATTTTCTAGTGGTATGATTTTACTATAACTATGTATATTTTGCTGTAACTGTACATGGGAATATACCAATATAAAGAATTGAGAGAAGAAGTTATTTAAATATTGTGCAGAGATAGAAAAGGATTGTGATATATAATGTCCAAAATGTTCCTAAGGACAAATCTTAAAGGAACTAGTTGTGGGGGTTTTTTGTCTTTTACAGTTTGTTTTTTTAAAATAAAAAATACCATAAGTATGACTGAAGGAATATCCTGAAATACCCTGTGTTAAGCATCAGTGGCTCTTAGTTTCTTCTTTCTGAATATCAGTTGTATCTACTGCCTATTATTTTAATTATTTAGCAAACAGTATTTTAGAATTATGATTGTTGCTTGATGACTTTTTCAAGCATTAGATGATAAACTAAAATTTATCTTGGCAGTTTGGGAGAATAAAAGAAAATATACCCTTTTAAAACTCTTTATTATTTCAGTGCCGGTTACTTAACTGTGGTGCATCCTGTTTGTATTTTTATCAGGTCTTTTGTTCAATTTTTCTTTTATCCAGACACTTCCCACTCTTTAACTTTTACCTTCCTTATGCAATATTTGTAGTAATAAAACAAGTCCACATATATTGTTTTTTTTATTTCCCTTACGGCTATGCAATGTGAATAAGAAGGCATGAGATTATTTAGCTGAATACATTTACTTCATATGAAAACTGTAGCACCTAATCTTACCTGTGCCTCTCTCTTGTGATGGTGGCTTGGTGATAGTTCCCTGTTGTGTTTGTCATCCCCACCTCTCTGTCTCCACTTGTGTTCCCCTTCCTTCATCCACACAGACAGTCACAGCACAGGAGCTGTTGAGGTGAAATCCAGCACTGCTTAGTGGAGCAAGAGTCTTTACATGTTGGCTGCTCAAAATCAATTAACAAAAAATATGTGCAGCAAAGAGGCAGTTTCCCCAATGTACTCATACGTGGGCTGAAGAGATGTAATTTTCCTTTTCAATTTTTGTTTCCTAAATGAAAAGGAAAGTATTTTGTTGTTCCTGTTCCCTTTTGATAATTCATAATTTCTGATCATCTCTTTTTATATTCTTGGTCTGATTTTGTTCATGTCCTTAATTTTCACTCTGCTCTGTATTCATTTTCTTTCTATCATTTATTTCCTTTGATTCTATTAAAGTCCTTTTTCCATGTGGTGTGTCTTTCATGCATGGTAATTATAAAATATTTCTGTTTTCTCTTCAAGCACTTCTGTTTTATTTACCTGGCTTTCTAAGTTTAGGTATAGTGTTTCCTACAGTATTTATCAAAGAGAGTACAGGAGGAATGAGCACACTATTGCTGCTCTTGGCTCTGCTGTATTTTCAAAGAGCATCTGCTCATGTTCATTTGATTTTTTTTTCCTCAGCTATGTATATAACACACACGAATGTATCATCGATTTGGTGAAAACAGCACAGAAAAAATGCATTTTATGAAATTGGGAGGAAGTTTGGAGCAAACAGTGGATTATATTGGTGTTATATAGCTATCTCATCAAAAGGTAGCAAATGCACAAGACCTTTTGCGCTTTTCAATTTGAAAGAAAATTATTTCATTAGAAAAAAAAGAACCATCACTCTGGATGTTGGAGAATGCCAGAGCCTGATGAAACCAGCTGAAGAGACAAACTGAGTGTATGGATGCAGATTAGCCTTCAGAAGATGAGGGTGTAAAAGGGATTTAATGGTAGGATGGATTATAGAAATCCTTGTAACAATGTTAAATAATTATAGTTCCAGCCGAGATCAAAGCAGTGCTGATTGAACCCCCTCAAGCTGTTAACATGGAGTATCTTGAAGGAAAAAAAAAAGAAAAAAAAAAGGAGGAAAAAAACCCTCTGAGATTGGTCAGCCTGTGCTGACAGTGTCCTCTGATCTGGGGAAGTTCTGGCTGTGTTGAAGGTACAACTTGTGGGGGAGGGAAAATAGAGAGAAGGATTTATCTGTCTGAGTAGGCTATTCGAGTGGCGGGGGTTATTTTTTTTTAAGGGAGGAGGAAGGGGTTATTACAATCAATGCTGCTGGAGTTCACACACTTACTGAAATTGCAGTAAACTTTACAGTTGGCTTCTTTCCATATTGGAAAAAGGATTAAATTTCTTCAGCAGAACCCTGGTCAGTAACAGAAAATTATTACACTTTTTTTTTCCCCCTTCACATCTTCCCCTATCCACACCTTCTCCCCACTTTTAGACTATAGACTTGGACTTATAGACTTCCTGTATACAAACCTGCCCAGCAACAACTATTAGTAGTGATAACTGGAAGAATGCTTTCGTAGTAGCGATATTTGGCTGCAGGCAGGGAGTACAGTTGCTATGCCCATTCAACAGCATTAAACATTTATTCTCACTCCCTTGCCTTCCTGGCATTTATGCCTGGAGGATTATGCTTGTGCCTCTGTTAATAAAAAAAGGGAAGTCAAAGTTAAATACTTATGGTTTGGTGGTGTAGTAACGTGGCATGCCCAAAGCTTTTCCTTTTATGTAGCTGTCTCTGGAGTGTGTCACATCTAGTTTGTTGCAGAAGGAAATGTATGACTTCAACGAGGTTGAGGTGTATTTCCAGTGATGGTGTGTTGACTATGTTCAGTTCTAAGTAGAAAACTAGAGGGTGCATAAGCTGAGTGATAAAGAACAAGGGTGGAAATTTCACTTTATGGACTGGAACTAAATTATGGAATCATAGAATGGTTTGGGTTGTAAGGGGCTTATTCTTTTCCCACTAGATCAGGTTGCTCAAAGCCCTATCCAGCTTGGCCTTGAACAGTTCCAGGGATGAGGCAGCCAGTATTACTTTGTTCCCCAGCTCTGTGCTGGGATGACAGGTGAGTGAGAATGACCATGACTGAATGGACATAAAGCATTAACAGCTGTTGGACATCTCTCTCCCTCTCTCTCTTCCCCCAATCTCTTCTTTCCCCCTCCTCACTTCCCTATGACTGTGTTTTTTTAACAAAAAGAGTACTTTGTTTCCTGGGTACTTCCAGTTTACTAAATGCCAATCAGAGAGTGTGTTAATGAAGTGCTCTAGATTGCAGAGAATAATGATCCATGTCAAAACCCCAAAGCTGTTCTCAAATCCCTATGTGAGAATCTGCAGTAATATTTTCCAAATGTTGTAGGTAAAAGCTTGTATCAAAAACTAATAATTTTTTAAAATTCAAAGATGGCTTTGGTATTGGTATATGAACTGTGATATGAGACCTGTCTAGGGACTTTGTTAACCTGTTAGCTTAGGTAAGCTGTTTCTTGCTTGAATTCCAAGTAGAAGTTTGTGTTGAGAGGGCTTTAAATAAATCTGTGTGCCTTGGGTCAGAGATTAAGAATTTTTAATGGCACCATCTTCAAGGAGTTTTACGGCCTTTTCTATAAAAGTGTGATGGTTTTTGCAGGCATCTTGAAGTATCCTTAGATGTCCAAGTTAAAGGTTCTGTGCCTATTTTTTATGGCCAAGTCCTATGGAAAACATGGAAGTGTGTGTGCTGATGATCTTCTGGGGCATTTTCCCACCATGTGGGGTTTAATAATGTAAAAAATGTTGCAGAAAATATTGAGCTTTCCTGTTGAAACTCTGATCTAAGACAAGATAGAAATGATTTTGCAGCAATTGTTGAGATATCTTGGCCAAGATCTGCAAAGTTGTTTAGGTGTCTAACTATTTGGTATTTTGTAGTTTGTAAAGTTTTGTAGTTTGTAAAAAGCAGGGTTCAGTTTTTAATTAAACTATTAGTTATACTGCTGGATAGAAACAGATAATTACCAATAAGTGAGCTTTAAGGTGGTATGCTAGTTCAAAACTACCTGGCATCAATTAAACAAGGGTTTTAAGTGTGAGTTTACTAGGGACTGTGGAGTCTTCATGTCCTGGACAGGGATTTCTCAATTCCATTTCATAAAGGGACAATTTGAACGAAGGAGTTGATGCTGTTATTTTTACGGTGTTATTTTAGGTGTAGTGAAAACTGATGTGATAAATGGTTTGGAGAAGAAATCACCATGTCAGCCTGTGCTAACAGCTGAACTGTCAGAATGAGTTTTTTGTGCTGGAACTAGAAAATAATAGTTTCTTTTTGAGTCCAAACGTAAGTTTTTTGAATTGGCAGCAAACCTGGTTAAGTCTATGTATGTAGTGTGGTTTAATTTTGAGACTGATTATGTGCAGTGTTATTAAGAAGAGGGAAAAGGAATAGTTTCTGAAATGGTAGTTTTAAGGACAATAGTTGAAGGCAGGAGGGAAGGATAAAGAAAGCCATTAGAAATGTTTCTTAAGTTGAGGAAGATTTTTATGGTCTCTCTTTGGGGAATGTGCAGAATCCTTTCTTTCCTTTTTTTTTTCTTTTTTTTTTTTTTTTTTTTTCCCCACTGTCTAGGGTTCTGCTGCTGCTATCAAAAATGAAGAATAAAATTGGGAATCAATGTGAAATCTTAAGTTCTCCCATCATTAGTTTCTTCTGCATGACAGAGTCATTCTGTATGATTTTTTCTTTCTTGCATCAGGTTACCAAACAAAGAATTAAAAAAAAAAAAAAAATTCCTCTCCCTCACCATCAGCCTTCCCTATTGCTTTCTAACCCTTCCTGAAATTGTGGAGGAAGAGTTAATAATGGAACTAGCTCTAGTGCATGTTACATACCTATTCTCACTTCTTCTTCGCACTTTAAAACCCTTCACAGAGGATTTTAGAATGGGAAAATGCTAAATCAGCTCTTTCCCTGTCCTTGGCTTCTGAGCTTTTTTTGTCATTGTGCTATGGAAAAAAGGATCAGACTCCAAACCTTTAAGCAGTAGCTGCATTTGGAAATAATCTAAAGTAAAGTGATGTCTTTGTGCAATAAGGAACACCATTGTTCCCCTTTGTGTTCTGAAATGACAAATGATTGCCCCTTGACGGTAAATTTGAAATCAGATAACTGAGACTCAGTGGATAATTTTTATCTCCAGAGTTCATGTAAATTTGTTGCATGCAGTGTGTTATGCGTAGTGTTTGTAGGAGTATGGTACAGCTCAGAGTTATATCCAGCTGCATGTGGATAATTTGAGGATCTGGCATTTCATGTTACCAGCGGGGAAAAAATGCCTGATTAGTCTTAAAAATTTCTTGGTTATTTCCAACTGACAATATTATTTTGAAAGTAAATTGTTCTCCATTTTGACATAATTTTCTACATTTTTACTTAGATTGTGCTTACAATATGAATGTTTCTAGATGTAAGTTAAAATATATATAATGGCAAGGGCAAGTTTCCCCCTTCTTCATGTCCTCCCTCTCCAGCCACTATTTACTTCCAGGTAGGAAAACACAGTATAAAGATTCCAGTTCCTGTTCAACATCTGTGAAGCACTGGAAAAGAAGCTATTGGTGTTGATATCCCTTTCTTCATTTTTTTCCTCTTTATTAATCTTTTATTAAGGAGCAAAGGAGACAACACAAAACATTTTTAGGTCTTGGTTCAATAAGTGTATTTGAGTTAGTTATGGTTGGTGAGTCTCATCCACTGCTCATAGACATAAATGCATATAATTTTTGTATTTGATACTTTTCAAGTATGAAGGTTATCTATCATGCACATTTTTAAAAAAGCAGAAAGGAAAGCAATTGCTTATAAATTCCAGATTTCTCGATGTTTTAGTTTGTTTTTAAAATGCTGCTAGGAGGAAACCTGTTTTATGAAGAATTAGTTTCCTTTTAAATTGATACTATAGGGCTTTGATAACATCTGAAATCTTTATTTGAATATCTTGCATTGTGCAGTGTCTTGCCCTACATAGTACTTTATATGCAGCTATAAAATAGCATCTCTCATTCAGATTTAAAGATATCCTATTATATTATAAATTATAAAAAAAATTACACAACATTGATTGAAGTACAAGCCAAGAAGTACTTTCCAGTCTCAAACTCACAATTTAAAGCTATCATTTGCAGTTTCAGCCACTATTGCTCCTTTGAAGACTTTTTTTCTTTTAACTAATACTTGTTTACATTTCTAAGACAGGCATGAGTTTAAACCTTTCTAAACACAAGTACTAGAATTTACTTTAAAAAATTCATCTGAATAGTTTACTGTGTACTAATTGTAGTAATTTCAGATGCTCAGGTCACATGTACATGTGGATGTTTGCATATTGAAAGGACAGAGCATGCATCAAATTTTTATGTTTTCCATATTTACCTGAAATGGACAAATTGAAAATTGTGATTGTTTTGTACCTGTTTGTAGTAACAACTAAATAACTAAATATCTATTTTGTATATCTATCATCAAACATATTCACAAGCAACTACTTGATCTTTCTGTCATATGATTTTTAAGGATTCTTTTTAGGTCACCTGTAAATTTATGGATTCTCAGTAAGTGAACTAGGACAGATACTCAGGCAGGAACAAAGGCACATCTGAAGACTTAGTCCTCAAGCCTCATGTAGTTTTGAGAGGCTGTAGTGTGGTAAACTGACAACCATGAAATCCTAGTGTACTTAGCACAGATATAGTTCATATCAGCTTCATAATGCTGTACGTTATTAATAACCAATGTGTATAGACTCGGTTTTAATACAGAAACAAATCAGCAAGCTTCATTTTTTTTCTGTACTAAATTCCCATGTTTGAAAAGCAGAATGTAGAGAATGGCTATGGTTTATTTCTTATAATTATGAATTTAATTTTGAAGTAATGCCTAGCTTTATCTCAGATATTTCTCTTCAGTGAAAAACTGAACCCATGTGGGACACTGCCTCCTCCCTACTTCAGTCTTCACCTTGAGTTTACTGATGCTTTTACATCAAGTTAGGTGATTTCTGAAATTTTAATTTATAATTGAACTTATCTAACTCAAGTAATAATATGGCTTGCTCACTCACTTTGAGTTTCCCTTAAATAACTAGTCCTCAAGATACTTGTTCAGATGCTGAGTTAGGGAGGAATTGGTGTGGGCTCATTTACAGCCATACACAAAGCAGCAGGACATCTCACTGCCACCTGCAAATGAGAGTCCTGATGCTGTTGGCTCAACACCAATTTTAGGTCCTGACTTAGGATTTTGGTTACACTTAAATAAAACATATTTCTAAAGATGTGATAACTATCTATGGACATAGATAACAAAGGTGCTAGTATGGACAAATCCAGTAGGTGCCCCTTTTCTCTCAACAGACTCTTCACTGTAGCCCTCTTTGTAAATGGAAATTAATGGGGAAATATTTGTGGTGTAGGTTCTTCAGGAGGAAGCTATCATCCTGCTGCCACTAGAAATAGCATCTTCCAAGCACTGAAGAAAGGATTTGGAGATTGGGGTGCTATGTAAAATAGTAACTGCTCCTGAGGTTCCAGAGCAAGGTGTAAGGGATGACTGGAAACAACTTCCTGGTCTGCTGCAGCTGGTGAAAAATAAGGCTTTTTATTGTGGATATCTCAGCCTTTCTTGGTCTTCTGAATCTACTTTGCCACTGCTGCGTCTTGCAGAAGAGGCTGCTGTCTAGAGTATGGTGGAGTGGAATTTAAAAAGAGAACAAAGCATCTAAATAGAGAGGAGGCCCTCGAGGTATAATGGGAAGGATTTGTCCCTAGTGGCACATGCAGTAATCAGAGCTGTGTGAAATACTGGCAGCATGGAACCTGTATGGCATTATACTTTCTGTGTTTCTCCTTTGGACACATCATCTAAATCATCACTAGACCACCTCTGCAACTGTAACTACCTAGTTTTTCACTTTGCCTTGCTCAGTGGCTTGCTTTGGCTCAGGAGAGCTAACAGGGGGCTGACAGCGTTGTGCAGACATACATTTCCTTTCATGATTCAGAGGTCTGCAGCAACTCAGTCAAAAATAAAAGAAACTTATAAGCAAATAAAATGTGAATTAAATATAAGGTTCCTGATTTATCTAAGAGCATTCGCTAAAAGTACTTCATTTCCTTTACTGCTGCAATAAAATAATTTTACAGTTAGTAGCATATAGCTTACAGGAGTGACAAATTTGGTACTTAAAAAATATTTAGGTTAAAAAAACCTGTCACTTCCAGTAAGTCATTTTTAGAGTGTAATCACTTTAATTCTCCTCTCTAATTTTATCACCAAGAGACAAGCTCCAAGCCCCCTAACCTCCTGTAAAAATCTCTGTGCTGCTGCTTGTGGTGGCTCCCAGTCAGAGTGACAGAATGGGGATCGAGGCAGGCATGGCTGATTGAGGAAGGAGGGAAACATGTCTTAGTATCTAGCAGTCTAAGTGGTAGATAAACATCGTTAATGTCAGGTCACTTGAAGTCTAAGTTTAACATAAAACAGTAACTTGTCAGAAAATACAGCATGAAACTTATGACATGTCCTACTTGGACTGGAAAAACTGTAAGCATGTGGTGACAGTATGATTGCACTGGCACAGCTATTGATTTAAGGAGTTGTTTACAGCCCTGCAGAAGACAGGCTATTTGAGCTTTACTCAGGGTATCTGTTCTCTTACAGTGGTCTGGCATAGTTATAATACAGCAGGGTATAGTTTGCATTGTGGTATTATGGAGTAGCATCACTGGGGCAATAGCAGCCTGTGAGAAGGGGAGGACAAAGTCTTAGTTCTAGGGTAATCCAGCATTGCTGGAGTCCAAACCAGACATGTCCTGTGGAGAGACATGTCCTGTCTCTCTTTGCTTTCCCCACTATGATTTTCAGGCATTAAGCAGCTACCAAAACTGAGAAGCTTATTAGTCCAGTATTCAGGTGTTTCTTTGTGTGGATTCATTTCTTATAATTAATTTGATGTTTTATTGGAAACTTAGTCAGAAAACTCAGGATATGCTGGAAAAAATATGTAAGAAGTAAAAAGAACAGAATTAGTTGAGATAAAAATTTTAAACTGGATAGACTCATGGAATGGTTAGAGTTGGAAAGGACCTTAGAGATCATCTACTCCAACCCCTCTTCAAGGACACCTGCTAGTAGACAAGGTTTCTCAAAACCCCATCCAGCCTTCCCTTGAACAGGAATGTCATTCATAGCTTCTTTGGGCAGCCTGTTCAGTACCAAACCACCTTCATGGAAAAACATGACTCTCAGTTCATATCTCAAGAAAATATTTTTTTTGTTTGTTTATTAAACACCATTTTCTCCCTTCTTCCCTTTTATTAGTCTTGGATTTTGTAGTCCTGAAATCAGGGCACCCACTTAGAAGGTAGGGAGCTGAGTTCATGTCTGTTCTTCCAGAACTGATTGTATTTAGAATTAACTGATCCTTTATTCAAAAATATACTAAATTCTGGAGGAGCACACAGAAGGCCACATCTCTCTTTCCTTAGGTGATGACCATAGCAAAGGTCCTGTGTACATTATAAGTTCTTGATTAACAAGTTTTTATTATTAACATGAAGGGTGGATAGAGAATTTCCCCCTCTTTTTTAGTATTTTTGGAAGCAAAAGAAAGAATTTGAGTCTTCTGAGGATTAAACAAAATGGGAGCTGTGTGTCCTGGTTCATAGATCAGAGTTTTAATGAAATTATGGTCACTATCACAAGTTTCATTGTGAAAGCAAGCTGCATGCCAGCTGTGCTCTGTTCTGTACTCTGCACTATTCAGGTATGTTTGGTTTGCTCTGAGGGTAGAGAACATCTTACTTTATCTCTTTGCATTTTCATAGATTTAGAAGGATATTAACCGACCACCTGAGAATGCAACTGTATTTGAGTTTAGACACCTATGGAATCAGAATAGAGATTTCCATGTATATGTAATGATAAGCAGCTGCTGAAGTAAGATTTTTCTACATCCTTTTCTTCATTATCGCAACCTATATTCCAGTGAACCTCAATTAAGAACTAAATTATTGGCCCACTCTTTAGTTCTGATTTGTATTTATGTTTTACAGATCAGAAAGAGAAGGCATGAATAAGTGACATGAGTTATGAATAAGAGCAAAGCTGTGCTTTTTATTTAGATTACTATGCAAAATATTTTCTTTTCCCTGATAATGTTTTTTAAACGTAATTAGACTTTTTAATCCAGGAGAGCCCTCCTTCAGGAAGACATTAATTATTAATATATCCATTATTAATTAATATTTATTAATAAATAATAACTGTGAATAATACTATTTAGAATCATTCAGCAATTTATATTGGAAGTTACCTCCAGAGCTCATCTAGTCTAACCCCAGCTCAAAGCTGGGCTGACTTGTATCAGGTCTCTCAGGGTCGTACTTGGTCAGTGTTTAAAGATCATAAAAAAATGGAGAACCTGAAGATTTCCTCAGTAGCGCTCAAGGTTTGATTTCCTTGCTTAACTGTTACAATATTTGCTACCATATGCTGTGTAAATTGTTACAATTTTCTCTTGTTGCAGTGCTTGTTCGTTTCTGCCTTGCCCCTGATGATCTCCAGTAGGAGAGTGGCTTTGTGGTTTTTTTACCCTCCAATGATCTGTTTGCATACAGCAGTTAAAGCCCTGTAGCCTTCCTGTCCTAGCACTGATCTTCCCAAGTCTTTGAGCACCTCTTGCTGCAGTCCCCTGGCTGTCCTGGGGTTCTCTACCAGACTTAGCCCAGTATGTTCACTGCTGCAAGCGTGCACTGAGGATACAAGTCCAAATAGTCTACTCACAGATTGCTTTTAGCAAAGCTACTTTCCAGTTGGGCACAGCCCAGCTTGTGCTGTTGAATGGGGCCCAACCCGTGCCACATACAGGACTCAGCATTTGCCTTGGCTGAACTTAATTTGGTTTCTGTCAGCCCATTTCTCCAGGTTGTTATGGTCTCTTAGCAGCAGCTGTGCCCTGCAATGGTTCTCAGTTGCTCCAACCAATTTGATAGCATTTGCAGACCTGAAGGGCATTCATTCCTAATGTCCAGACCATTAATAATCGTGTTAGAGCATTGGCCCTAGATAGCCCTGTGAGAGATTCTGCTAGTAACTGGACTTCATACTGCTGTTCACATTACTTTGATTCAGTGGTTCAACTATCTTTCTAATCTATCCATAAATTCATATTTCAGCAATGCTTATGAGAATATTCTTTGGTAAGCCTTTTTAAAGTCCAGCAATACCCACTGCTGTCCCCTCTCACCTGCTGAGCCAGTCATCTCATCGTAGGAGTCAGTGAGGTTGGTCAGGTATGATTTGCCTTAAGTAAATCAGTGGGGTGTTCAAAACCACCTTCTGACATTGTATGGGCTTGGTCATGGCAATGAGGAGAATTTGCTTCATGCTATTCCCAGGCATGTAGTTAAAAACCCCTTAGTACCCTCCTCCTTATCTTAATGCTTGATCTACCATTTGCTTGTTTCTAGTCATAGGGGAACTTCTTTCTTCACAGGTGCTGCTACAAAATTTCAAAGCTATGGAGAATGGAATCTTAGCTGACATTGATCAGCTGCTTCATCATCCTTGGATGTAACCCATCTGGTCCCATGGACATGTATATGTCCAGCTTGCATAAGTGCTCCCTTTACTTAATCTTTCAGTCCTGCAGAAAATGCTGTAGACTCCTATTGCTACTCTTGGAACTGAGGAAGCCTGATGGCACACCCTAGAATTAAAAACTGAACCAAAGAAGGCAGTTAAGGCCTCAGCTTTTTTAATGATTGTAGTCACTATTGTGCCTGACTATTAAGACCACATTTTGTATTGTTTTTCATTTTGCTGGCTACATTCCTGCTGAAGTATATTTTGCTGTCCTTCAAATCTCTCCTTATTTTAACTCTAGGTAAGAACAGCATTACAAGAAATGCATAGATAGTCCTTTTAATTTTATCTTATCTTAATATAGTAATCTCTAAGTTACTTTAAGGTAGTCTTTAGTCAATGAAGTGAGATAAGCACCTTTACTCTTTCCATTTTAAGATTGTTATCTACAAGAAAGGGGATAATTTTACCTCGTGGAACATGTCTCAGTTTACAGCAGACAGAACCAGGATGTACAGCTTATATTTGACATCAAGTTTTTAGATGGGTCAAGTCAATCTTAAACTGTTAAGTGCAATTTAAACAGCTAATTTTTGAATTCTGCTCATAATTGAAGTAAATACATGCTTATGTTCTGTACTGAGCTTGCTCACTTGCTCAGCAGTGTCAGAGGGTAGGGTTTCTGTAGGGTTTTCTATTTGTTATTTTGTTTAATTTAAAAGTTTAATTTAATTGTTGAATATTAAAAAATAATTGGGGCCAAATTCTACTCCTTGGTTTTCAAAACTGGCTAATTATTTAAATGTGTATTTAATATTTTTGTTTTGTATAAAATGGCCAACTCTAATATCGGGAAACACTGTCAACAAAGTCATGCTCATTCTGAGAGTAAAGAGAAACACTGCCAAAATGTGTTTGCAAAGTTTATAGGAAAATTATTTTTTAGAGAATTTACAAAGCATAAAGACATTAAAATGTCATGAGATTCCTTTCGGTGCAGGAAAAAAAATGACTATCTGTAGGGTTAAGGGTCTTAAATCTTACCTCCTACTTTTGTATAGATCTCATGACAAAGTAAGTCACATAGGGGGGAAGCTTTCTCTAAATTTGAATAACAGAGTTCTTTCTACCTAACTTAAAGTTGTTTGTAGCTTGATTTCTTTTTTTCTCTGCACACACTGAGCAATGCAATTACAGTTACAGTCTTTGAGGATGGTAGGTTATCAAAACCCTGGAAATCACTTTCATATCATAGTATATCTAAAGGAAAATAAAACAGTAAATACATTTTTCTTATTTTTTTTCAGATTCACGTCTCACTCTTTTTGTGAATGCCTGACTCCCTAGGGCTTTTGAAGCAATGTAATTAATGAAATTATATTATTCTTTATTACAAAAACAGTCATACACTGTGAGCCTCACTAGAAGTACAGAGCCATCAGGAACATGAGACATGGCTATTTCCACAGCTTTTTTATCTTGGGAGCCCCATTCAGTTAAAATAAACAGGGAACAGATCCTGCGATGAAAACAATGGATTGGTTTGATGCTGAACCTTTGATGATATTGTCTCCATAGGGCTTAGAAATGTGAAGTAGAACATATTTCCAGAAGCCATGACAAGTGGCCGAGGCAGAGACTCTAGGGAATGGCATCCAGTGAATTGTTTCTATCATGACATTAATTTAATGTACAATGCAGTCAGTCCACTTTTCTATATATTGGATGCTATGTGATTATATTAGTCTCATTTTCTCCTGGAGCTTCTTTTATTAAGTTGCATAAATCATATGAACACAGTAGCCATGAGTCACCTATAATTCTGCTTGTTCACAAAATTTGTTACATGCAACCACAGGCTGTATGATCACTTACTATAGGGGTTATCCTGGACTGGAAAAAAGTAGTAGAGGATTTATTTGCTTTTTCTATGGTTTGCCTTAAATAGAAGGGAACTTCCTTCATTAGGCTGATGCAAGCAGCAAGCTAATGTTTCATGATCTGTCAAAAGCTCAAGTTTGAGGGAGTCTTAAATGAGGTGCTCTATTCTTCAATCTCTCTGATGCTTTTGCAAAGAAGAATAAGAAAAACTTAAAAATACTGTGTTAGTGTTTGATATTTTCCCCATTATCTCCCTTCTCCTACGGGCTACATGTGTGGCTGTTTGTCTTTAGGCAGCCAAACCACTCATGCTACACCTAGACTGTTTGAAACTAAGTCTAATAAGTAAAACATGAAGGGAAATGATAGATTTATAAAATGTATAAATTAAAAGACAGAAGAAAACATCTAGCTTGACAAGCCATAAAGCAAAAGGTATATTTTAGGGCCAAATTCAGTTACAGTTTGAAGAGCAGCATATGTTTAAACCAGTATTTTATTCTATAATAATTCAGTTTGGAAGGGACCTCAGGACATCTTTCATTTGGTCGTCTTCTCAAAGTGTGGTTGCTCTGAGATCAAATCAGGAGGGACTGGGTTTTTATCCTGTTGGATCTTGAAAATCTCCAAGCACATGGAGACTTGATGTGCTTTGGGACAACCTGTTCCAATGCTTAGCTTTTCCGATGATAAAATGTGTCTATTCATATGCATTCTGAATCTTTCTTGTTCAAATTCATGTCTAGTGTTTCTTGTCTTCCTGGTATGCATCACTGTTAAGGGCCTGCCTCTACCTTTGTGGTGACCTCCTCTCAATATTGCAAGCTGCTTTCCCCTTGAAGTCTTCTCTTACTTAGCCTGAGCATGTTCAGTTCCCTGTCTGTCTGCTCCAGCTCCCTCACCATTTTGAGAGTCTTTTTCTTGATTGCTTTGGTTTGTCAACATCTTAAAAAGGAATCCCCAAGACTGGAATATAGTATTCCAGATGTGTTCTAACAAACAAAGGAGAATAATCACTTCCTTTGGTTTTGTGGCTGTGCTCTTGTTAATACAACCCAGAAAGCTCTTGACTTTCTTTGGTGGCAGGGCATACTGTTGGCTCATGTTCAGCTTTCTGTCAACAAACACCCCCAGGTGTTTCCAGCAGAGCTGTTACCCAGCTGGACAGTGCCTCTACTACTGCAAGGGTTCCTTCCTTCTCACACCCAGGACATTAAATTTATCCTTGTCAAGTTCCATGAGGCTCCTGTAAGCTTGTTCATGCCAATTGTCTAGGCAGCTCTGAATGATGTTGTGTAGACAGGACTGCCTTTGCATGGATTCTGTCCCAGTTTGACATCATCTGCAATTCTGATGATGTTGCATGCCAACCTTTCCTCCTTTCAGCCTTTCTTAATAAATAAGGTTATTTATTAAGACATTAAACAACACGGTTCATAGCATACTTCCCTTCTTACCAAACTCCAGGATTAGGATGACTTAGTAACCAGTACCAGCTGAGCCCAAATGTCACAGAATCATGGTGTCACAGAATGACTAAAGTTCTTGAGGTCACCTGCTCCAATCCTCCTGCTTGAGCAGGGCTGCCTAGAGCTGATTGCTCATGATTATGTCCAGACTGCTTTTGAACGTCTCTAAGGAGGGAGACGACACAACATCTCTGGACAGCACCTCAGTCACATCACAGTGAAGAAGTGTTTCCTGACATAGAAAGGCAACCTCCTGTGCTTCAGTTTGGGCCCATTGTTTCTAGTCCTGTCACTGGGCACCACTGAAAGGAGCCTGTCTCAATCTTATTTACATCATTCCTTTAAGTATTTGTATGCATGGATGAGATTTCCCTGAGTTTTCTCTTCCTGGGTTAAAAAATGTCCCAGCTCTCTCATCCTGTCCCCATTTGAGAGATATGCTGGTCCTTTAATCATCTTTGTCGCCCTTTGATGGACTGTCTTCAGTATGTCCATGTCTGTCTCGTGTGGGGAAGCCCTGAACTGGGTACAATACTCCTGGTGTAGTCTTACCAGTGATGAGAAGAGAAAGTTAACTTTTGAATTTAGATTTTCTATAAATAACTTCTAATTTTGATAGTTTGATTTGATTCCACCTATTTGAGACTAAATCTGCCTACTTGGAGTTTTCAGTTGCCTTATCACATTTTTGCTGTACTGTTGGTTTTGATCAAGAAGTCTACCATGTATTTATTTTCCTCTTTCACGTATGTGAATGTCCAAGTCAAACCATAGCGTTCTTTCTGTTATACTTAGGAGGCTTAATTTCCTGGCTCTTTTACCACATGAAATCTTTTCTGGTCTTTTAATTATTTTAATGTATTCCCAATAAATCTCCTCAAAGTTTTCAGCTTTATTTCTGGGATGTTGCTATTTCAGACACACAGAGGATGAGGCAGGCAGCAGCAGATCAAGCAAGGAAAGACTCTGACTTTATTTTCTGACTCCATCTTTTAAACATTTTGGTCAGGGGGCAGGAGATTGGCCATACAGGTTGCCACCTCTCTGACCTCATTGGTGAATATCACCATCAATCACATTTCTCCTCCCAGAGAACCACTATGTAAACACAAGTAGATAAATTCTAAAAATACGCATTGTTTTCATGAAACTGTGTGAGAACCTTACTGCAAAGATTCAAAGACTCAAAAGCAAGAAAATTCAAGATGACAGGGAGAAAAAAAACTGAAACAAGAAAACTGTCCACAGAGTCACAGCAGACCTGTGCCAGAGTGTCTCACCCAGTTAATACAACCTTTCTGCTGCAGCACGATGTATCTTTCCATTGCTGCTCTTTGGTAGAACTCACAGCTGTGCTTTTCCACTTCTGGCTACAGTGCCCAACTGGGAAATCCTGTTCAGCTGATAACAGGCCTGAACATTTTTCTGCAGCCAGTGCTTCTCAGAAGTGAGTCCCCTGCCCTTTGGGTATGTCCTGCATTGTTTGATCCCGTGGGCACTTTGTTTTTCTCTGTTGCCCCACACATGCAGTAAGTCCAGATTTTCCAGCTCATTATGCTGTCCTGTACCAGTGTTGTGGTTTGAAAACAAAACGAGTGAGAGGCTCCAAGTCAGAGATATAATTTAATGAGAAGAAAGGTAAAAAGGTAAAAATAAAATAAAATAAAATAAAATAAAATAAAATAAATACAATAACACAAAGGATCACTGACGGAGTCAGAATACAACCTGAGCAGGATGGTGGAAGCAGTCCAGGTGAGGTGCTCTTCCTGAAGCAGTGATCCTGTAGAGAGGTCTGGGAGCTCTGGTCCTCTGGGAATCCAGTGGGTAAGTGCCCACTGCACTGTCCCAAATCCCAGCTTATATCCAGGTGAGAATGCTTGGCTCCTCCCCCTGGGCAGAGCACCTCACAATAGCATGAGAAGTGTGAAATGTGTCCTTGATGGCCCATTAACAGAGATAGCCCCTGGAGGGAGTTACCTGTGACTCATGGGCCATTAGCAGGAGACACCCCAGAAGTCATTAGCAGAAAAACACCCCAAAGGCGTTAATGGGCCATTAGCAGAAAAGGCAGGGGGCTTGGGAAAACACTAGCCCACCTGGTTTCAACAGTTCATGAAGATGGTGATAGAATAAATACTTTGTGTACATCCTACACTGCAACCCAGGACAACCAGTCTTCTTCATTATTTAGTCTTCTCCAATTGTTTTTTTTTTCCTTAGCCTTTATTATTAAATGCTTTGATTCTTTTTTCTAAGTGATTCATAATTATGTTAAGTACTAGAGTCAAGAACCAGTGCTTTCCAGACTTCACTGGAAATACATCCACTCAGTGACTAGCAATGTTCATATTTGTCATTTGTCCAGTTTTTACTAAGCTTTATTTTTTGACTACTGTTATCTTACCCCTAATTAAAATGCAATGTTGTATTAAATCAAATTCCTTACAGAAGAGTAAATGTAATACTAGTGGCATATGATTTAGCAGATAGTTAATAGAAAACACTAAGTTAGTATTTTAAGATGTTTTCCCTAAGCATATGTTGATTGGCAGTAATTTAATTACTTTTATTTAATTCCTTATTAATTAAGCTCTATATCATCTGTTCAAACTGCTTTGCCATGTATCAATATCAGACTGACAGGTCTGTTATCCAGGTCATTTTCTTTTTGATTTTAAAGTACTGGCACAACATTAGCCCTCTTTAGAACAGTTGTAAGAATGAGTCTTCTAGTGACAAGAAAATAATTTTTTTAAAAAGTAAACCTTTAAAAAATGGCATATGGGATTCATAAAAAAATGTTGTATAAGAAAGAAAAACATGCAAAAAATATTAAAAATTGTTAGCATTCACAAACATGGTAATATGCTTCAGAATTTTTAAGAAAATAACTGAACAGATGAATAAAGTAATTAATTTTATTAACCTGACCTACAATTCAGCTTGTATTCCTGGAAAGGGGGCAAACAAAATATTTGGAATGAAAAGTCCAGAAACCACTAAGGCTTCATAGGCAGTGCCTAACTGATTTAGTGAGCAGTTACTCAGAAAATAGCTCTTTTCAAGTCAGAGAAATTCACATGTCCTCATGGTTCACAGTCTATTCTCTAGATGGACTTAATTTCATAAATTATAAACACACGTCTAGTAAAGAGACCCTAGGTAATATATATTGGATATATAAATACTGACTTACATGTTAGTAAAGAAGAAATCTGATATTTGTATTTAATAAAATATCTGATCCTCATGACTGATTAATTCAAACTTCCATATATGTGGGCGCAAGCACTTCAAGTGAATCTGGCACAAAAATCATCAGCAAAAGATTTTCCTGTAATAATAAAGTATTAAATTTTAGGGGCACCATCTGGCAGTGATGTAAAGAGATCCATTCTTGATAGGGGTTCATTTATTTGTCTTTACTTAATAGCGTCATTAAGTACTTGATTAAAGTTATTTTAATAAGTTGGGAAAACTAAGTTGGGAAAGAGTTTTTGGAATTTCTAAGGAAAAAAATTGCATGCTTCTTTTGGTTGCCCAAAATGTGATCAGGAGTTAAAATCTTTTTCTTCCATTGCAATGGGATGGAGCCAGTTACATTCTAGGTTTGATGTGTCTCAATAGGAGAAGAAATACTGGGGAAAAATAGAAAAAACAATAACCAAAACAAAGCCAAAAAAAAACTGTGTAAAAAATGATAGTGTTTGAAGACTGTAGAAGACAAATTTTTAGAAAATGTTAAAATGCTCAGTACATTGAATTAGCAGAAGAGATATCTTAGAGTTGTATTGGGCTCTCATGAGCTAATTAAAATTGTATCTGGCAGTGCCACTGATGGATGAATTGGGAAAAGTGATAAGCACACAGCACATAGACAGTGTTTTCCCTGTTACAACTACCTGTCTTCTGATATTCTGCAGTCTTCATCTTCCTTGATCAATAGTTGTATCATTATATTTACATTTGATAAACTTGATGAATTTGCTTGTATGAATTTCTGTTATTTCTAAAGCTTTGGCCTTCACACTCCTTCCTTGCTGTTGGGTAGAAAAATAAGCTTTTTTTGTATTTTAAATCTGCTATATGGATGTTTCATTTGATGCTCTCTGGTTCCTTAAGAGGAGGAATGTTTATTACTCCACTTGCTGATCATGCTTTTGCATAAGTCTTATCACATCTATTTACTTCCTTTGCAACCCTACAGAAGGCTTACAGTTCTTAGGAAGACCTCTGAGAAATAAAAAGGTAAACTGTTTTATTTACTTTGAAAGTAAGGTAAATCAAAAGGCAACAAAATTAAACTCAAATTTTTTAGCTATGGAGCCTGAACATTTTTATATTTTTAATATACATTTTTAGTACATAAAATTAGAAAAAAAGACCTGTTTAATTTATGCCTAGAAAGGTCCAGGACAGCAGGTATGCTCTGCAGTTAAGCAAATTGCAGTGTGTGTGCCTCTAAAATCTACCGAGTAATATGAAGAGTGATATTTATTATAACTTGAAGTTTGAATGCGGTGACACCATGACTTGAAAATGTGTGGAAAACAGTCAAGTTGAGAGATTACATTATTAAATAAACTGGAAAGATTGATTTGTTCATGGGTCCCATGGTGGACAATGTAGTATTTTCCCTGGAAGCTTTTTGGATGGGGCCAAGTGCCTCCTGGTATGGGTGTGCAAGGTGGGGGACCTCAGCCCTTCCAGCTGCTTCACTCTTTTCTAGATAATGACCCTCAGATGTTCTACATTCCTTGAAGGCTGCAGGATAGTTGCTGCTTGTGTGAATTTATACTTAAAGATGAACTTTTCTTCAGATCTTCTGTTTCCTAATGTATTTTTATTTTGATCAGGTATTTTTTAATATGGTTTAATTTAAAATGCTTGTGCCTTTTCAACGATCAAATATTTCCCAAGCAATCAATTTTTTTTTTCATTTAGACAGTTTTTCTGTAGATATAGTTCTCTGACCCTAATTAATAGGATAGCTTGTATTTTTTCTTAGTTATAAGAACTGACAAAAACTGTCCACCTCATAAGGTAAAGGCCCTTTTCTAAGAACAGCTGAATGAGGAAATGTGATAGTGGCTTCTGTGGCTTTTTTTGTGACTCTTCAAAAGCACAACCTTCATCTTGTTTGCCCTGCCAGTACTTCGCAGATACAGAGTTGCAGAAGTGGGCATACAGGAGCTTAAATAACCCCCAAGCTAAACTACAGACTGGAAACTCAGTGTCTCCCAAAGGCACAGGTAAGCTGAGAGAGGACTTGCTGAGCCTCTTGCCTAGAAATCCTGAGAGTTTTGTGTGTCTCCAGTGTGCTTACCTTACGTGGGATTTTTCTATGAAAATATATCCATTTCAAAGCAAAGCATTGAGGAGTCTCTTTTTGGGGTATAGAGAATGGATGGCTTTGGAGGATGAAGCAGGAAGAACAGATTCCTTCTCTTACTGGCAGTCATGTTTTCCAGGCTGTCTTACATACTCAGCTGAGCTCTCAATACCTGTCCTGAGAATCGTGTGTTATCTGGGGTTCCTGAGAGGCATGAAAATGGTCCCTTTGGTCCCTTTAGATGTGCAGAAGTCATTAAAGGTTGGAGCTGGACCACACGACCCTTTCCTGTGGGAGTTTTCTCCTTTCGTTTTCCCATCATCCATCTAAGGACAATGTGACAATCCTTGAAAAGCAATTCTTGCCAAAATCGTAATACTTGTGCTGCTTTTTGTAGAAAGAAATAAGTGGGGAACCTTTCCTTGCTGTTTCATTTGATTATAGTAAAGGTGCAGCAGTATTTGCTTTGTGTTATCCTCTGCAAGTGTTTATTAATCTAAATAATGGAACTTCAGTTATCAGAAAATTCTTGTGCCTGCTTAAAGCACTGAAGAAAGTATGAAGCCAGTAGATGCTAATTTTGGGGGAAAAGTCTGGAACGATTTCTATCTTACCTTAGCTCAAAAATTGTCAATTTACTTATTTCCAGAATAGAAAGTATTTACAGAACTATTATATATCCTGTTGAATTGGTATGCAAGTCTGAATTCAGTTTTGTAAAGAAAAGGGATGGTCCTGGCCTTTAAATTCAGGTTTTGTGTAAGAGTCAGTGTTAAATAACATTAACATCTGCTTTAAGTTGGATGGTAAGGACAAGTAAATAGAGGAAAATTAATGAAATAAACAGTATAGGTAAAATAAACACTGGACTTAATTGTTACTCTTGTGCCAGTCATAACATGGAATTAACCAAATGAATATGTTAACAAATTGTGGTAAGTACAATTTTTCAGGTGAAGTTCTGGACAGGGATAGTCTCTTAATGCTTTGTTGGTGTGGCACTTTTCCAGTAGAAGTTCCTTCTAATTTCTGTTACTTAAAAAATGTTTCAGCCCCTTTCCACATACTAATTCTTGTCATACTGAATATATTGTTTGTATTTTTCATACTTTTTGCTTAAAGGTCTCTGCCATTTGTTGTTTTGATGTTTATTTTCATGCTTTTGTTATGGCTTGTTATTTTTCTGTATTTCCTTTTTCTGAGGTGCCTTTAGTTCTATTTTGAGTTTGGAAAAATGGCTGCTTGACCAAGTAACTATTTCTTCCTGCTTAAATTGCATCATATCTTTTTTCTTGCCCACAGAAGATCTTGCACTTAACTTGGCATTTCCTCACCTCTCGGTCAAAAACTGCCTGATTTCGTAGTGAGAAGAGTACATTAAAACGCACAATAATAATAATAATAATAAATGTTAATCAAAAAACTGCATGTGTCTTTCTGATTGTGCCAGTGTTGTGGTATTCAATTATGCAATTTTCATTGGCATATTAATCATCTTTTCAACAAACAAGCCAGCGTTAATTAAAGCAAGCCATGGATAAAGACATGTTGCCGGATCATCATTCCATTTATCACAGTGCACAGGCTGGCCGTTAAGTAAATTCTGGACTGTGAGATGAATTTCAATGTTGGCTTCATCTTTTTTGTTGGAGTTTGAATGCAACTCATCTAACAACAACAACAAACTTCAGGCTTCACAAGAGAAAGATGAATTTATTTGTAATTAATGGCAAAAGAAGAAAGATAAAGTAGTTGTATGCTTCTAATGGGAATTAGTGTATTTCAAACTGAACCATTTTTGAAATTTTTTTCTGTCTTCCTCTGCTCCCCTTCTTACCCTACGTAAAGAATCAGAGCCTTGAGAGCAAGGAATAAGTGAACCCTCCTCTACCTTTATAAATTTAGATTTCATTTTAACTTTGGAGCAATTAGTAAACTGACTGGAATTAAACAAGCAATCTGTGCAACGAGAAAACATGAGGCAATCTTTTTTACTGATAAATGCATGAAGGAGATTGGGGGGGAAATACACTTGTGTCTTTCAAGTGAAAATAGCCAACAATACTTTGATGAACAGTAGTTGCATGATGATTTTTTCAGACACCTCCCATAGAATAGGCTTTACTGCTGCAAGTGTATACAGTCAAGATCACTTGAATATGTTTGTAAGTATGTTAAAACAAGTATTTGTAGGTTTTTCAAGTGTTTATAAGACCAGGAGCTTATGGAAGAAAGCACTGGATGCTGCTATTTGAATAGGTACTGCTTAGCATAATAATACTGGTTATTGTGCTTTTTAAGGGTTATTATAGAGACAGCTGAGAGAGCAGCTGAAGGTTTAAGGGTTTCATTCTTCATTTTATTTAGTTTGTGTATTGTTTTATTTGAACAGAAATAGAGTTTAATGCTTCTGCTGTGAAAAGTACATGCTTCATCCAGCAAAGACCTGGCACTGGCACACAGGGGCTTCTTGTTTCTGTTTCTGTCCTGAACTCAAGACTAATGGGCTGTCTTCAGAACTATTTCTCATAATTTCTCATATTTCAGTCTAGATTCCTTCAAGCATGGGTTTACAAAGGTGTAGAATGAATTTTACTATAAGAGAAAAGTAATATTAGTCTGCCTGCTGTGAAAAATGTATGGAGGCACTAGTGGGATAGATGATCATGTCTTAGATCAACTTAAGAGGATCTGGAGCAATAGCAGTTAAAAGTGAACCTTCCTGAATGTTCATCATAATCTGTCATTTCACCTACCTCAGTCTTCCTATGTCTTTCTATGAATCAGTTCTCTCACCTACTTTACATTAGACTGTTTGTACTTGCAATGTAATCAGAATTATTACATGTCCTAAGAAACAGAAATTGATATGGGAGGAATTGTTATTTAGCTGAAAAACCATGGTTTTACTATCATTGGTTGTGGTTAAGTTAGGGAAAAAAAAAAAGAAAAAAAAAAAAAAGAGTAAAACTAACTTAATCCTCATAGCTTTGTGATGCCCCCGTTAGATTATTTCTACAACTTAGAATGCATCATGTTTATGCTACTTTAAATACCTCTGTGCCACACAAAGAATATGCAAGGTAGATGTACATCCAGAATGGTCAAACTCAGTTGGGACTTTGGCACAAGAACTTAAGAGAACCTGTGATTAAAAAATCTGCCTTCCCTTAAGTTGCTGCATGTGTTGCTGAGTTAAAGAGATGAGCTTACATAGTCTATCAAACTTGATCATCCTCCACACACTTAGTTTACTGAAATTGCTGATAACAGTTTGTGATGATCTTCAAAGATCTCTGATTTGAACCAGCTTCAGTGAAATCAGATCTGCCATACAGGAACAGAGTTCAGTACACTTATGACTACTTTAGAGTTCCTTAAATATATCAAATCTTGTTTTAAATCATAACCTAAGCCTGTTAAAAATATAACACTATGAGTCAGATGAGTATATTATAAGGTAATGTAAAGATACTCATTGTATAATGCATTCAGTTGTCTTCCACTGTGTTGTTTTTGTTTGGAAGCATGGGAGTCAGTTTAAATCTACTTTATGGTATAAATCAATAAAATTAAGCTAATGACTATTAGTGGTTTGGTTCTCATTATAAAGTGTCCGAATATTTTCTGAAGCTCTAATATGATATTTTAAAGGAATAGCAGAAGTTTCACAGGATTGAAATGGATTCTGCTTACACTGGCTAGATCATTAAATTGCTTCATAAATGGTTAGAGGTAAATAATTGAAAATTAATTCTACTTAGTACATTAATGGGATATAAGTGCGTATGGCATCTCATGGACCCTGGAGTGTAAACTGAACTCTTGCTCTTCACTCATTTTGACTATGAGCTGTTTACAGATCCAGCTATAAGAATGTTGAAAGGGGGAGTTGCTGTGGTTGGATGTGGTACTGGCTGCAGCATGGCACTCACTTGCATTGTACTGGTTACAGAAAATTCAGTGTAGATGACATTTTGATATCTAAGGTAACCAACATAGATTTTCATCTGTCTTTAGTATACTAGATCATCAGAGAAAGTTTATGTTTGTTCTGCAGATCCCCATGGCTTTGAGGATCTCTTATCAGAAGTTTTGTGCTAGGTAATACACTTAGAAAATGGAAAGTAGAGCAACATTTTGTATTTTCAGAATCCATTAATCTGGGAAGTTCATTTTAGCATATCAGATCAGAAACCTTCCTCATTGCTTTTGAGTATGTTGAGAATGGAAAATTGTGGTGGTGGTCAAAGAAATAGTCTAATTCATAGTAAAATGGGAAAACTGTATAATGCTCATTTCAGTTTATTGGTGGAGGCCACCAGGCAAAAGGGCCCTCTTGCACTTATTCATAAGCAGGATTATATTACATTTTATTATTTACCTCATTGTTATCATTGACTAGTGAAGATCGAAACTATTGATGAATCGAGAACTGTTGCCATTCCTTTGTTTTTAGCAAGAATCTAAAATTAGTTAATCAGCACTGTAATATAAAGAAGTCAACACTCTAATTAGTACTAAAGAAGTGATTTTCATGTAGTTGTCACTTATTATTATTTGGAGTCATTAATATCCTTATAATTTTTTATAATAATATTGTGTTCTAGGTCATATATAGCACTAAGAATCTGGTTTGCAGGTATAGTTTAGAAGGACTGTCACGTTTGGAAATGGTTTTGGAATTGACAGCATTACAGCTTCTAAAGCTGTAAAAAATTATGTTACATAATATAGTAAATTATTGAATAAAAAGTAACTCTTCTTCTACAGATCAATATTTGCAGTTTTAGTGTAATGTGAAGCAGTTTTGAATACTTCTGATACAACAAGATAACAAAAATTTCTCATAAGAATTTTATGAGTCTGCTGCAAAAATAGGAGTAGTACAATGTGTCAGCTTCTCACAGTATTAATAAATAGGAGAATAAAACAAGCTCATTTTTTTTGTATAATTTAAGTTAGTTTATTACTTGACAGTGGCAAACAGTGAGTGCTTGTCAGACATTGTCAATTGGTTACAGATGTGTAAATGTATCAGTTCTCTGCACAGAAGAGAATTATTATCTAAATTTCACTGAGAACAATTTTAGGGTACAAATAAATACTCTTTTTCTCCTCTGCCCCAAATCCTCAATATATTTGTGCAAACATTAAAATTAGCATAAATAAATGAGTGCAAAATACAAGTAGATCACATTTGTGTTTCACAGTGCCTTCACATGTCATTGGTGTGTGCCTGCAGAAAGAGTGGCAGCTGCAAATCAGGTGTGTTCCTTTCACAGAGAAAGCTTGTGCTCTTCTACCTTTTGGATTATTTATTCATACTGAATGCAAGCAGAATAAGACACTCGTTTGTAATTTTTCATCATGGTTTCATCATATTTGTCAGCATAAGGTACTACATGGATGCAGTTTTGCAGTGCATATTTAAAATGCAAGTAAGAATGAGTGAAATGAGAGCTGACATTTTGCACTTACAAACAGAAATTCATCTGTCTCATTGAGACAGAGGGGTTGTGCTTGAAAGTGCTGGGGCTCGTTGAAATTAGTCTCGACAGTTAGTGAGTAAAAAAATTTCATTTCCCTTGTTCAGACAGTCTTTCCAAAGGATGAAAGGTCCCTCCTATGGGAGCGTTTCCATACATAATTTCATCCACCTGTCCTGTTCATAACACAGTTAGTTTGTGAGACCCTTGGGTGATAATAGAGCATGGTTTTCATTTTCATAGCAGTGAGTGATGCCTAGCAAATGAAAAGGAAGTGAAATAGCCTTCAGAAAGAAAATAAAATCCCAGTCCTCAAAACCTTCAAGAGTGTGCAGCATACAAGGCCAGTAAGGGAATGTCACTGAATCAAAGGAGTCTGAGTGTAGGCAGGACCCACTTCAGTTCAGCTGGGTTGAATATTATGCATAGCTGGAGACAGTCTTCTAAATATCCCAAAAAAGCAGGAAGAATGTAAGGGTGGTGTGAAGGACTGGTTGGAGAAGATGCTCTGGGCTGAGGTGCAGTGCCTTCTGCCTTCCTTTTTCATACATTTAGGAAGATTTCCTGAAGCACTGTCGATTTAGGGTCTGACAGTTAAAGCCTGAAGGACAATTTCATACTTGCTGCTATCCTGCCCTACATTCTTTCTGGATTAGTTCAGTAAAATTATATTCTGCTTTCTGGGTCGTTTCTGCCTTTGAATATCAGTAACAAATATTCAGGTCTATTTTAAAGTATTCTCATTTGGGAAATAAGGGTGCACATGAACCTCTTCTGTAGAGCTTTGGGAGTAAAAGTATGATCTTGATCTAGTACTGGTTTACAGTATTGTAATGGTGGGATTTTTTTTTTCATTCTAGAGCTGCAGTAAATTTAAAAGCATGATACATGTTTTTTATCCGTACACCTAGTACATCCATTGGCACCGGAATTAGATGGCCTGTAGGTCTTTATTGCTTGTGTCAGAAGAGGTTATATAAAATCTCTCTAAGGAGTGAATGATACTATTTTTTTATTTTTAATACTGCTGTTTTGGTATCCAGACTATCTTATTCTTTGTCAAAACCCGCCCATTTTATTTTTCTGGTATTCACAAGGAGAACTAAAAGGAAATCATAAAGAAGGCACTAATTTTCTTCGTTAGTTTGCTTCTTTTGAAGCATTGTATACGTTCAGCTATGAGTATGTTATAGCTTGCATCTGCCTTCTTTCTTCTTAATATATAACCACGCTTTATTACTGCTGGTGTGCGTGGCAAACCCTTACTTTGGTTTGTTGAAGAGCTAGGAGGTGTCTTCACACCCAGAGGGGTCATTGCATTTGTAGGGTAGCACACCACAGCAAAGCTAAGGACACCTCCAGCGCGGCGTCGTTAAGCCGGGTGTTCTTGTCCCAGTATGTGTGGTGGGCTTGAAGTGTACGGAAAAGAGGAGACTGCCAGGACTGCCTTTCCTCTGTGAGCCCGTGGCACAGCCATCCTCAGTGCTGTGCTGGAGCCATCCCACGGTCTGCTGTGCTCTAAGGAGAGGCTGCCGTGGGCTCAGGCCCTGCTGGCCTGGCTGGCTGCTGTCCACAGCAGGAGCCAGGGGAGCCAGGCACCCTTGGGAGCACTGCTTTGGTTTGGCCTCTGCCGTACAGGGGCCGCAGGGGAGAAGCAGAAGTGGGTGGTGGCGCTGCAGGAGAGACACGTCTTCCTAAGGAAGGAAGGCAGGAAGGCAGGCCTGCAATTTGTAGAAGCTGATAAGAAGAGGGAGGCTGGTTTGCCACCGCAGGAACACCAGTTTTACCCATGAGCTGTGCAGACCTCTGAGCTGAGCCGTCACGTCCAGCAGGGAAACATCTCACTGCATGCCGCACAAAATCCCGTCGGATAACACAAGAGACCTTTTTAGGTGCTGCTGGAGCACCAGTCTGACCAGTAACACACAGTTCACTGAATCCCTAATTCCAGTTGGGAAGTTATCTGCTGTCTCTAGCAGTGAAATTCTGACTGATAAGCGAAGAGGCTCATCTTCTGGTAGCAGAGCCTCCAGTTTATCAGTGTCTGACCAGCTCATAAATCAGACTGGTGTCTGTTTTTATTTTGTTTTATCAAAATTTATTTCTATCATTGTAACAGTTAATACTTTAATAAGAGAACTTAGCTGGGAACATTAGGAAGTTAGTTAGAGACATTTTGCAGGCGCTTTTTCCCTTGTCAGTGACAAGGTAAGGTAATCCTATACACAGGCTGCTATTGTGAGATGAGAAACTGGCCTCCTTCACTGCCAGAGACCAGATGCACCTCTCTCTATCCTAATCTGTAAACGACTTAAAGGAGCCTTATCTCGGGGCTCTTCTGCTTCATTTCATGCTTGATTTACTTTAATTTGTCTGATAGGGCACAAGGATTTGGAGACGGCCCATCTTTCTGCAGAAAATGTTCAGATTTTTTTTTCCTTGGCATTGTTGTGTTGGGGGTTTTGACTTTTTTTATGTGGAGGAAATCTTGCTCCAGTGCAGCAAGCTGCTTGAGTGTGTTTAGATTTAAGCTACCCCAGCAGAAAAGAGTTTGTGAAGTGGTATGATTGTGTGATGGGCCACATTTACATTGAAATCACATTATACGATATATCTGGACTCCTGAAGGGAGCAGTGCAGTGGAGCGCTTGTGCCCACAAGATACTTTGAAAGGGCTATATATAGTGGCAACAATTGATACGAGATTTTACAGGAGACTTTATAAATATGTAAATGGGTGTTATCTGATTGGGTTCTTTGGCTACACATCTGTACCTCAAAGGAAGTGGAGCTGTGAGAACTACCAGGAAAACAGTAGTTTGCATTCTAAGTAAGGCTGAGAAATAGAAATGTCTCACAGGTTGACAGCGGGTCAGGGTGGAGGTGCTTTGCATACTTCGGAGGTAAGCCTCTTTGATGTGAAAGCGATCTCTTACTTCCACCAGAAAGGTAGAATTACCATGAACAATTTTCATTTGTTTTATAACATGGCTTAGATCAGGAGCCATTGACCTTTAGCATTCCTTGTTATTTCTTTAAATTGCTTATGTGATATGGCACTGGGGGGAATTGCCTTTACGTTTTTTGCATTTTAAAAAATGTACTTTCAGTGACCCATGGGAGAGAAAATAAAGTCTTTGGTACATTGATCCCTTGATTAGTTATTTCCTAAATGAAAATGGAAATACTGTTAAAGCAGTAATAATGCTATGTCTTAATAGTTGGGAAGTCAATAAATGGCTCCCATGTGCTTCATTAAAGTTCTTAATGAAGCCATTTTTGATAGCTGAACTTTACATTATCTCTGCTTTAGTCAGATACTTTTTAGGGAGAAAGAGGCAGTAATTTGATGGAAAATGGTTTTCTTATTCACTCTAGTAACTATATTGCTAAAATCCTGTGTATAATAATACCTGTCTTATAGAGCCATGCAAAACTCATAAATCATAAATATAGCCATACTTAGAAAATTCTTTCTTTTTTTTTTTCTGGCAGTTCTTGTATTTTATTTTACTTTATGTGTATGTCATGGCATAGTCATGCATTAGTAAAATATTGCATTTTTTTCATTGGTGTTCCAATATTGCTATTTGCAGGATGTTCTAAGTATTTCTGTGTAGCCTCACCGCAGTGGCAACCTCTTCTTTTCTTTACACCCTTGTTGTAGCAATTCTTGGCCATTTAATTCCTCCCTCCTCCTCCTTGCACTGAATTACCAGTCCTGACAGAGCACTTCATATTTTGACAGGGAGGATTTAGTCTCTGGGATGAACACACCATTCAGCAATGAACTGAAAAAGGGTGTGAAAGGCCTGTGGGCTCCTCTTTTGCCTTTCATGAACTCTTCTACACCCGGCAGAGTGGATTCCATGTATGATCCCTTACACAATAAATATCAGAAAGGGAATCTGAGTTAGATCTTGCACGTCTTCCTAATGGGGTCTTCACTGTGGTGAAAGTTGTTTCCCTGGATTACTCGGGCAATGTTTATTGTGTTATTGTAACTAAGTTTAGTACTTACTATACTAGTAAGAAATCGTAAACATGTTACAGCTTTATTATACAAAGCAAACAAAACTCTATTTTCTCCAACTTTTAAAATAGTTCACGTAAAAACCATGTGGATTTTCACACATAAAAAACATAATACAAAAAATGAGAATACTAAGTTATTTCTTCTGTAATACTGGCCAGCTCCCTGATGCCTAAAATTTGACCTTGATTTTCCACTTCCCGGTTCTGGGTTTGTATGACCTCATTTTCACTGGTAAAGGACTTCTCTGGTGGATTAGAAATATGCTGGAAGTGAAGTTCTAAAGTCAAGCCCAACCCGAGCTTCACAAAACTGAAAGACTTTTGGTTAGGTTTGATATATTGTTTATCTTAACCATGAAAGAAGGCTAATATTACCTTTATATGTTAATAAGATCTGATGATTAATTCAGTTTTATGTTTTCAACCATTTGAAATCTTCTGGTAGAAAACATGGTTAATAGATACATTATTATTAGAACAGTAAATGCAGGGTGTGATCCAGCATATGTGCATTCCAGTTGACACTTAGAGAGGTATAAATAAAATAAGAAAAGGTAAAAAAGAAGCTCAGAAAAACATGAATTTCATCTAGAAGATGAAAATAACAATTAAAAATTCAATTCCACAGAGAACAGGCTGTTTTTCCTCCTTTTTATCTTTTTCACAAAGTAGACTAAGTTGGAAATTGAAAATAATGTAATATAAATCAAAATGGTCATTAAACTGGTTTTGAATTCTTTTATCAATAATTCTTTATGGTGCTTCCAGTATAATCTCAAGGTCTGCACAGAGTGTGGAAGAGAAGCCTGAAAAACCTGAGTATGCATAGTGCATTCTAAGGCAGATATTCCACATAGAGCTGTTGTATAAAATCATCCTTCTCCATTTAGGAGAAGAAATTACTGACACCATTTTAGAGAGGAGGAGATGGATGACTTACAAAGGTAAATGGCCTATTGATGGTCATTGTGTTGGAGGTTACACAACAGAAAAAGGGATTCTGTTTCTCTGAGGTTTTTTGAGGATATTCTTCACAAACAATTTAAAATACTGGTTTTACAGTGCTATATGGAATGTACTTGTTTCTTTGGAGTAACGGTTCAGACTCAAATGCATTCTTAGTTAATGTCAGTGGGAAGACCCCTGATCAGTTGGCTCAGTTCAGTGGATTTTATTAATAGGTAAGTATTTATAGTAAGTATGTTGAAAATACCAGGAAGAAAGAAGGATAGACCTGGCTAACATGAAAGTTCTTTAAAAACACAGAAATGGAGAATTAAAATTTTCATCAGATGAAACTAACTTCCCATATAAAATATTTTCCAAGGCTTTTTCTTTGAATCTCTGTCACTACTGATATTTATGGTTTCACTAAAATGTTCAGGTAGAGAAATACCTGCCCTCATAAATCATTTGCAGATAATACTGGTTCAGACGCTCTCTGTCCAAATTGATAATGGATATCTGATTCAAAAGAAATGTCTTGTTTCTCAAAAGTTCTGTGGAGGATGCTGGAAGATGGTTAAGCAAAATAAAAAGGGAGAAAAAAAATTAAAAAAAAACCCCTCAAAAACCCAGACAGCAAAAAAACCCAACCAAAACTCAAAAACTCAGACAACCAAAGCAACCCTATTTTTAACCCTATTTTTAATTCCAACTCTGTTATTATCTGTTATGCTAGTTGGGAACAGAGTGAACTACATTAGGATTTTTTCATTTGTGGTTTTATAATTCAGACCACTTTCAGAAAGCTGAACTCCTGTCTTGTGTTTATATTGGCAGATTTTTGCCAAATTGAAAAATAAAAATGTACTGTAAATAATATAACAAAAATAATGATATAATAAAAAAATCTCAAAATTGCCCAATTTGGAACAGTGTGGATTCTTCCCACTGCACTGTTTTTCTGTTAAAAATTGAAAATGCATCTATATTCTTTTTTTTTTCTTTTCTTTTTAATGTGCATATTGTTTTAAATGTAACCTACTAAACTGTTTAGAGTTTGGGGGAAATTTTTGGGGTTTGTTTTTGTCTGATGTGTTTACTCTTGCTGATGTATTTTTCTCTTGCTCCTGTACTTGTGCTCTTATCCTTTGACTTGATGGATGTAGGATCAGAGCTCGAAAAAAATGCAAATGGTTAATTATCACAAAAGAGATTGAGTGTTGTGGGATTTTTACCTTACCTTATTCATATCCCTGTTTTGGAAGAGGTTTGGGCAATGTTTGAACTCTGTGTGTTTTGTTTTATTGCCTTATTTGCCATTAATTTGGTTTTCAGTGTGACACCTGTAACTTCTGAAGAAGCAGTGGGGCAGGGCCATGCAAAGGAAATGAGTAGCATCTCAATCCATGGAATGAGAGAAGAAGAAGGATGTTGGGAAGGAGGAGTGGAAGCATTGCTTGAACTGCACGTTGTGCCTCTGTAGCAAGGCTTGGCCCCTATAGACAGCAGTTATGCAGTAAATTCCTAGGACAGCCAAGGACAAGTCTAGAATGTGGTCTGATAGCTTTAAAGTCTTGGCATTTTTGAATTCGTTATACAGTCTTTATGGTAAAATTAGAGTTTAACTTCTGTTGTGATTTAGATACAATGCTTATGTATTTTGCTTATTTTGTCCTCCAGACCCCAAATCTCTATAGTTTTACACATCTCTCATGCATAACAAATTGAATGTTTTGATTTTCTGGAAACGAATCATGCGCTAAAATCCTGCAGATTCCTTTGTGTTCTTATAACAACAAAACTCATATGAGCAGAGATGAAAAAGTAGGTGGAGCTGGCCTTGAATGAGGTGCTCTAAATCCAAACAAGCTGTATGAAGTAGCATTGTCACAAAGAAAAATCAAAAAATACAACAAAAGCAACTTCAGGCTTCAGAAGTGTTTCTGTTGCAGGTAAATGTTGCTGTGCAGTCTAAAGCTTTTAAGTGCCACAGGTCTTCTCATGGAGGTACTCTGGAACATTTTCAAAAATTTTCAAAAATTTTCATGTCTCATAGATATGTGTCCCAAAACAGACACAGACAATCTTTGTCACAGAGAGATTTTTAGAACTTTTCGTTGATTGGTATTTAAGGATTGACTCACAGATATCAGCCCTTTATTTCACAGCAAAGACTATGGCAAAGCAAGATTTTAAGATGATGTAAATCAGCATAACACCAGCCTTCTTCTTTTACTTTGATCTAGCTGTAACTCTGATTTGTACCAGTTGATGATTTAATTCTATACTCACAGAAATATTGCTTAAGAATAAACTTGTTGAACTGCAAATCAGTGGTATAGGGACAAACAGAACATGACACCATTCAAAGAGAACAATCATATCCTGCTGTGTTGAATATTAAAGGGCAATAACAAGAGAAATAGCCGTATGTGTTTCCTAGCAGCATTTTATTTCATTTTATGTCTGAGTAATTCCATTCACCTCACTGGACTTTTGATTTGTAAGGGGGGAAATGAGAAGTCCAGTTGTGTCCTTGGTGAAGTTTCAGCATTTTAAGGGAGGTAAAATGCTGTGTTTTTTTCCCCCCATACTTGTGCTGTTTTATAATTTAAGCATATTCCCCTAATATAAAGTAATCAACATTTATCAGATTATCTACCCAGCACAGGAAAAGTTACTTTTTTTCAGGGATTAAATTTATAGTTGTTTCAATGATGGCTAAGGGCTCTTACCATTTATTTAGGTGAATGAATAACAATTGGAATTCGATTCATAAAATAGTATCTACTTTCCTTTATGAAAGATGAAAAAGTAATTTCTTTGATGACAGTCTTGGCAAGCTCTTTCCATTTAAGGTATCTTCCAGGTTTTTAGGTGTCATTTTTCACTTCAATGTTTGTTTGTTTTTAATAATAGAAATAGTTTCACCAAGTAATATTAGAAACTTTCTGAAATTATAGGGTGCTATCTTCTTCAACTATCTTTGCAATTATGATACGGAAATATTGCATCAGCAACTTTCTAAACATAGTATGCAGTGGTGACACGAGTTAATTGAACAGTTAGGAGATAATGCTGTATCGTTGACAGGATTTACTATGTAATTACCATTGTTTCCAGTGGAGTTATCATGTAGCTACCACCTAATATCATATGTTATTTTGTGATAACTGTGAAATTTACTTATCATCTGGTTTCAAGAGAGTCTGTTGGTCTTAGACCAACCCTTCTCCACCAAAGTTAAATATAAGAGCTGTGTAATAGAGTGATCTGCCCACCAGCTTTGGAGGGTGACTATTAAATCATAGGTCTTACAATAAAGCTTTGAAAGAATATATTGCTAAATTCATTCAGAGTCCTGAATGGCTTAACTTCTAAATAGTCTTTCTTGCTGCAAGCATCTGTCAGTTTGAATGAGTCTGGCGGTGTTTCTACAACGTAAGAAGAAATACTATGTCATTCAGCAAAACATTTCAAATGTCTTGTTTTTAATATTAATATTTTAAAAATTTTGTGCTGTAGGGAAAGAAAATGTTTATATTTAATAGCTTACTATATCCATCTTACTATTTTTTTTCTTAAATTTCATAATTTAGTTATGATCTGAGATTTTGCATACATTAGCAGGCAATGATCTGGTTGAAATTTCATCTCAGTGATTTTTGGAAGTTTCCAAAACAATGGGAAGATCAGCAAAAACTTGAAGAACCGTGGCTGTCCTTGTTAATTTAATTAGAAAGTAACAAGAAATAAGAAAACAGAAGTAACCATTCTGTTTAACTTTAATTTGGTATTTATTAGCTTTTTTTTGTGACAGTCTCTCTCCAGATGAGAACTTTGATCAATAGTTTTCTTCTTACTTTTTACATTGCAACTGAAACTTAAGGTGACAATTAATTCAGGTTCTGTTGTCTCCTCCAGTATTTTGATAAGTATTTACATAAACTTTTATCCCATGTTTGTGCATCTAAAAACTATCTTGAAGTTGTCAGTTTTATTATAATTAGGCTTGTCTCAAGGTTTTGATTATTTTTTGTTAGAATTAAATGTGCTGCATTTCACTGTAAATTATTAATTTTTCATTTTATTTTCCTTTTAAGAGTTTTTCTTGTTCACATTATGTGTCTTTTTTCCTCATTGACTCAGCAAATGCACTAACCTTAACAGTCAAAACAAACCATTTGAACTGTTAAACACATTGTATGTAGGAGAAACAGAGTAACCTGAGGGCTCTGGTAAATTCATCTGTCATTTCTGGAAAGAAGCTTTTTGTTTGTTTTCATGAAATAAATTAAATTGCTGCTTATATCTGAATCTAACTTTTGTAGTACAGGACAAAAAAAACCCTGTATAAGTAGTAATGAGGGATTTCTTGAGAATATTGTACCCTGATATTTTCTCTGTTATCATAACTTAGTTTCATGTACATTTAATTCTACTAAAGGAGACATTTAGGTCTACTGAACTAAATTGGTTAAACTAATTACCACCAGATTGTGACTATAAATATTTTCGCTCTTACTCAACATAAAATAAAGGGATACATTTTTTATTTTCTCTTAGATATATCAGTATGGAAGTGTTGTGGAATCTTGTCTATGTCTGTAAATACTACTGGAAGTTCCCTCTACTGATTGCCCTCTAGAACACCACCCTGGTGCTTATACACAATTGCCTGCTTGAGCATAAGTTTGCTGAATGAACACAGGTTTGCTGAATGAACAGTAAATTAGCTGAGGTTTGTAGGTTAATATTTAAATAAAACAAACAAAAAACCAAACAAAAACCCCCAAAAAACCAAAACAAACAGAAACCCACAAAACAGAACAAAGTAAAAGAAACAAAAACAAAAACAAAAAAACCCCCAAAAAAACCCAAACCACAAAAAACCCCCCCCAAAACTAAATCCAAACCAAAACCAGGAGCAAGAATACATGGGTAAGAGTACTAAGCATCAGGAGAGAGTCAGTGTCACTTTATAGCAGGTAAGGGAAAAATATTTTAGCAGTTCTGCACTTTACTTTCTGGGTATATTAGGTAAGAAAAAGCTTTGAGGAGACTGTAGTGCTTTTCTTCCAAAGTGAAGGATTTTCTCTTCACATCAGTTTTAGATGGTATCTGTGATCAAAGGGACATACACTGTTCATATGCTTCCTCTGTACTTCAGAACGAGGGGTGACCTGGAGGCTGTATAAGTGCCCTTGTGTGGTTGCCTGGAAACTTTGGCCCACACAAGTGTCAACTTTCTTTCATGGTTATAAAGGAAGACTGAGCCTCACAGAGAGCTTTAGTCTTGGAGAAAAAAGGTCCTTGTGTGTTTTAAAACAAGTGTCTCACCAGGAGATAATGGTAGAGCAGTGGGTTATAAATGATGTATTTTGTTCACTTCGCCTTGATAATGGCACAAGGGAAAAAAAGTTCATTGCTCTCTTATCAAAATACTATGACATTTCTCCTTCAACTGTAAAATTTCCTATCACATTGCTCTGCTGCAACAGCAACTAAATTTACTCAATTGTAGAGACTACATAACCTCTCATCAAAAGGTGTCTTTTATTTCTTCTTTTCTCCATGCTTATACTTCACGAGGAAGCAGCAAGGTTGCTGAAATCACTTTTTACAGTGAAGCAAATTTGCTCTTAAGGAGCTTATACATTAGCTACTAACTGCTATACAATACCGTGCAGGCTCGTCTTCTATCTTGACCAAACACAGCACGACGCTTTCTGTTGCCATATCTTTTTATGCTGATCATATTTGTTCTTAAAGATGTATTTTAAATGCAGCAAATTGAAAATGAAGGTGACTAATTGCTGAAGACCAGAAGCACTGCAAAACAGTTGCACTTCTCTTGAGTGATAACCTACTTCCAGTTAGTGCAGATTGCTGTTTGAGACATGAGATGATGTCCAAACAAATATCTTTATGTAGCACTTCCAGTTTATGAAAGTGCAGGTCTGTGTGTTCTACTCCACTGAAGTTTTGGTTTGCCATATGCCCAAGGTATGGCTCTGAAATTGCACATCTCTGTGCTTTGTAAGGGTGCTGTTCCATTCCCTATGCTGGGAATGGCCGTGCAAACAGCTGTGCTATCTGGGGGCTATTTCCTAAATTCCTGCTCAAAGCCACCTGATATAAATGGGAAGTGATATCAAGTGGGTTTTGGATAAGTTATGCCTTTGTCTAATACAGAGGAGCAATATGGTATACTGTGTGTAGTAGGCTGTATTTCATCTGCAGAAGTTGGAGTACAATCACTTATAAAACTATGGAAAACTGCTACCACAGGGGACTTTCCTCTCTCTGTGGCTGTAATGGCAGACATCATAAAATGAAATGTGTAAAGTTACATCCCAAATATATATCCATTTATATTTTGACAGCTGTTAGTATAATGATATTAAAAAATCAGTAGTAAAATATGCAGCTTTGTGAACCTGATTGCCGTAGTGGAAGGTCAGCTATGCAGCTTTCACTCAATATTTTGCCCACATCAGTTTTTAACATGGATATACCAAAGAATATTACAAAGCTGCAGCATATTGCTATAAGTGACTGAAATGTTAACAAAAGTGAATTAATGCTAAACTGCTGAGGTAAATCTCAAAATGGAAACACATCTAAGAGAAAATAAAGTTTAGTGTGCATGTGGAGGGTAGCCTTGAGTAAAGACTGCAGGCAGAAGGATACTTTGTTTCTTCAAACAGAGCAAATACTGAAGACCAGCTAAAATGCTAATATACTGATTGACACCTTACAATGGATCCTGCTCAGAGTTACAATGTTCTTAGAATTAATCTCCAGAGACATCTAGAGGATGTGTGACATTCCCTGCAGGACCTGGGGCTTACTTCTTCAACAACAGACTTCTAATAGTGCATGAAAAGCTCACACATTAATAATGTCCACCTACCCCAATACCAAATGAAGACAGGGATACAATCCTATGTAACTGTCTTCTGTGCCTGGCATGCAAATACTGTGTTTCAATCAATTATGACTTCTCTTATATTTCAGAGAAGTGTTTACTTCTAACTGGATCATGGTTTGGAAGAAATTAAAATTGGAGTAATACAGGGATATGAATGTTTTCTGATATAGATGATGACTGGTTGTGAAATTGGGGATAAGTGAAAGTTCATTTGATGTTACATCTCTTTCATACTCACATGGTAATCTATTGGAAGATATATTGTATTTAATCATAGTCTTTTGAAACACAAGCTCATGGATGGACTGTTTCTGAGGTGCATGACATAATTTTCATATTTTTCATGAGAAGACACAACCATCTGTTGCTATTTAGAAACTGCAAAGGATATTTATGTAAAAACTGGACTTTTATTAACACTGTGACTCAAGAAAAGGTCTTGGTTCAAAATTGGATGTCGAAACAGTGAGATTACATAGTAATTGAGTTTTTATTTGCATTGGAATGGTCAGTGAAAATGTTCAGCGTACCCAAGAAATCCCCCATCTCTTTGCACAAGCAGTCTTTGTTTCAAAGGGCAAGGGTCAGTGGGGCAGTGTGTTCTCATATTAATCAATAAGTGTATGGTTTATATATTAACCTATAAATGTATGCTTAGATCAGCTGGGAATTTTGTACACATGGCATCATGCTAAGTTAAAAAAATGTAACAAAGACAAGAGGCTGGCTTTAACTGTACTGGTTTACTGACAGTGCTACAATACAACAAAATCTACATGCCAATTTTGCCTTGAAAATAATTTTTAAAAGTCTTGAAATTAATTTAAACTTACTGCAAATTGGGCAAAGTAACTTAGATATTACAGTTTCAAAATTTGATGGCCATCTCCAGGCTAGGTCGTGTGACGTTCTGGGAAATGAGACAGGAATACAAAATAATCACATCCTGGAAGAGTAAAAATGTGAGTCTGAAATGCAAAAAACATTCATTGTCCTTTCTGAAGCCTTGATGTGAACAGCAAATGGAAAAACTGTAGCATGAAAATTCAGAGAGTAAGGTAGGTGCAGGAGTCTCATTTTCTCACACTGGTACATTTCCTGATTAAAAAGGTTTCTTGAGGATATTTTACCAGAATGTTACAGAAACAGGGACTAAATTTAAGTAACTCTCACACTTGTGACAATTCAGTGGCCTTAAACATGGTTTGAAACTTTGGCAGACAACCCAAAATTTATAATACAATAATATTAGATATCAGAATAATATTGGCTTAGCATACTGGTGAATAGCTAAATGAGAAGTGGAAAGCAGATGTCACCAAGAGGTGAGAGGTACTTTTGCACCTTTGAATGGGCAGATAGGCCTACACAGAGTAGATGTATTTGATCAGTATTTTGCTTGATTGAGTTTGGTGATGTTATTTATTTCATGTGCTTAAGATACAAAAAAAACAAAAACAAAAAACAAACAAACAAAAAACCCCACAAAAAACCAAACCAAAACAAAAAAAAACCCCCAAAAAACCCCACAAAAAAAACAAAAAAAACCCAAAAAAAACCCAACCAAACAAAAAAATACCAAAAAAACCAAAGAAAACCAAACCAAACCAAAAAAAAAAAAAAAAAAAAAAAAAAAGAGTAATCTGCAAGACAGTCTGACCTGGATCTGGTCAGTCTACCACATATTCTTACCAGAATAGCTGGGAACAATATCTGTTTAGAACTGTGAGCTTTAGGAATCCTTATGCTAATCTTTTGAAGAGACTCCTCACTTGTTTGGGGGTCCAACACAAAATGGCAACTTAAAAGTAGAATTTGCTTTAATATTTGTCCCAAGTATATGAAAAATATGAGCTCTTTATAAAAAACATTTATTTGCTTTTCATGGGAAGGTTTTGAATAGCTTCTTTGGTGTGTTTTACAATTTGGTTTAGTGCTTAAATTATTTGTTTTCGGTAGTCTGTAAAAAGTGTACAATGGCTACAGACTATATACAAAGGACACTTTTATGATGTGAAGAGATGAAAGATAGGGAGAAGAAAAATCTTGCAAGGGAATTTTATTTTCCTGAGAGCACTAAAAATTTAATGAAGGAATACTAAAAAATAAAGAAAATTAAGAAATACATATTATTTAGAATGTTATCTAGAACCTTTAGATTTTAGTCAAATCATGATGAACTGGTACACAAAGTTTTATTCTACAGATGCATCCAATTTACCTGCTTGGACATGAGTGATGTCAGACAGTCAAAATATGGTTTGGTGCTGTATATACATACCATTCTCTAAATTACAGTTTATTAGAAGTGTTACTGACAAGCAAGCTGGGTGTTGCCAGAATTGAAGGACATCTGGAAGACCGGGATAAAGTGCATATGAATGAAAAAGTTGGAATGAATAGCAAATGTCTTTGAGACAGAAGTCATGCAAAGATAAATAGAAAAAATGATTGTAAAAGGGAACTTTAGAAAAATATAAAATAATCCACCTAGAGAACTTCGAAAACATATGTTGAGAAGTTAAACATGCAGTTGTTATTGGATTTAGAGATGAACCAGTCATGATGTTTGTTGCTTCTTGAGCTGGATACAGTTTTATTAGAACTTTTTGATCTGTTTGCTGTCAAGTGGTCATGATTGCTGAATTCCATTTTACCTACATATTACAGCATGAAATTATAATACATTGGATGAAAGGAACAAAAATAAGATCAAAAAAAGAATTTATATTGGATTTCCATGCAATATACAGTATGGTGATGTACTGAATGCAAGGTCTACTGTTTGGGTAATTACAATAACACTTAATTTTAGGGTTTTCTGTTACTGCAGAAACCAAGAAAAAGGTCTGAGGAAGTAAGATTTAAGATGAATGAGAAGGAAGAAGAAAACCAAAGGACCCTTTTAAGAAAGGATTGATGCTCTCTTTAGTGGGAATGAACTTTTTGGTTTATTGTGTAAAGGAAAGTTTTGTCCTTGCAATGCTAAGGAGGTTTGATAACCAGAAGTGTGTTAGGTTGATAGAACACAAAACATTAGAAAAGGTAAAAACGTAAGGAATCACTGAAGGAAATGGAGACACACAGAGCTTTTACTCCAACACTGCCTGTGTGCACACTCTTGTCTGCCCACGTGCTCCCAGGGACAAGGAGGGAAAAGGATACTGGGACCCCCAATAAGTTGCTCCTTTTTTTTCCTCCTACACTTTTATTCATATGCAATACAAAGTATGAAGCTGAGGCAGGGGTAAATAGCCCATATAACCCTTCTTCTCTCCACACTTCTGGCCTATCTTCTCCCAATTGTCTTCCAAATAGATAAGCTAATTTACAACTTAATTATTTTCTCTAATTAATGTGTGCAACACAGGAGAACAAAAATCACTTAGTGTGGAAAAATTACGGTTTGTTTGGGTATGTGAACATGCTATTGTAGGTTGCAAGTTCCATACATTTAATTTCTGTCCATTAGTGTGCTTTAGATTGTGAATTCAGAGGGATTTGACTCAGTCCTTTGACCAGCGTTCATTTAGTCAGCCTCTGTATTACCTTCTACAAGTTATAAGCCTCAAGCCCAGCACACATTTGCATTTAGTGCCTTTAGCAAAGAGATTTAAAGCTTCAAAAATATCATTATGTACAAGAGGCATGCAGGGTGGGTGAGATAAAATAATTGGTAGCAACATTTCTCCATTGGTGAGCAAAGGCCAGCACAGCAGTTTAAACCCCAGAGCCCTTGGGCAGAACCCTAGAAAATGTTCTGTTATTAGCAATGCCTTTTGGTAGGTGAATAAATGAACTCCTGAATGGTCTTGGTGTAACTGCTGTGTAAACATGTGTGAAAGGAGGGAAAGCAATCATACAGAAACCATGATGACTGGAATTCATTGTCATTTCTTCTTTTAAAATATTTCCACACATTGACTGCTACTTTCTTGCATGGTTTCCTGGGTCACAGGAAATACGTTATTGATTATGTTATGGTAAATCATTTGCAGGTGAGAGATATTTTGTATTATTACTTGTGCAGAGTCCAACAGTCATGAGATAAAAGGCAGAATGGGAATTTCACTTGATGGAACACATCAGATACTCTTCTGTTGTGGGCTGCCAGTACTGCAGCAGAAATGGCCAGAAGGAGAGGTATTAGGTAGAAAATTGCACAGCAACTGCAGCCTACATTTCTGGAGCTGGACAACATGAATCAGGTAATCATTTGTCTATATGTCTATGCAAAATGTAAGCATTGTGGGATTGAGTGCAGGTGATGTGGCCTTCTTACAGATGGGAATTCATCTTTTTCCCTTCTTCTGTTTCACAGACCTGGTGCAAGGGAAGAGCCAAGCCTTCAAAAGCAGGTGCTGGAGGCTTTCAGGTATGTGATGTCAAAGGCCTGAATCCCAAAGCAATTGCTGTGACAGGGGCACTTCAAATGTTTGTGCTGTCTCTAAAATTCCCATCACCTTTAACATTGCACTTCATTATAAATGGAGATTTTTTAAAAATTAACTCTTTTATTCCTGCAAACATTTTACAATTCTCTTCTGTAAAAACAAAGCAAAGCAAAAAAAAAAGAGTGGGACAAAGGGACAAGGACAACTATGGGTAGTTACCTTCATCTTATACATGCTTTCTATCATTAAAAGGAGTATGATACAGGAGCTGGAAGATTATGACTTCTCTTAGCTTCAAGCAGATAGTGCCAGGAAAGTGAACATGATATACTGAGTCTAATTTATCATACTGTTTTTCCACCTATGAAGCCTGAAACAGTGAAGTGTTTAGGTTGAAATACTGATCAAATTAGCTGTTTTCTAGAAGGTGGCTTTCAGGTTGGGTGGAATGGAGTAAGAATGAAGGAGCTGTTAAGCTGTCAGTAGCTTTTAAGCTGTTGGCATCCTGAACTCCTGGAGAAAATGAAAATGAACCAACCACTTTTTCTGCACAAAATCCACAAGCACTTTCCTCCACAAAATTTTCTTTAAAAATTTACAATAGTATCCTAATTTGGACAAACATTTTGTAGTTATGAATTTCAGTGATCTAAAAATCAAAATACAGTTTTGAAAATTTTATTTTTTGTAACATTGAAATATCCTAGCGCAGTGAATTTTTACATGTGTTTGAAATTGCCATTCATTTCCTCTGTGTTTTTTTTTTCCAGAGTACACAATTTATCATCCTAACATATTCCAGAGAAAATCACTGCAGAGTTGCACATTCGTCATGGCTTTTTTTTTTTTTTTTTTTTTTTTTTTTAAAGAACAGTAACTGTAAAAACTTGCTTTTGCATATTCAAAAAATGCCTTTGAAAACATTTGTGCAAAGAAGGAAGTAACTGCAGAGAGTAATTTCAGACACTTCAGTTTTCAGTGGAAAAGCATAAACTGCTGAGAGGGGGCTGAACTGATGGTGGGGTGAACATTCTTAAGAATGTACAGTACAAAATTACACTGAACCATCATGTTGAACATGCAAGGCCTAGCTGCAGAAACCTGCTGAGGTCAATTAAAATCTTGATACTAATTTTCATAGGCTTCAGATTAACCTCATCTTTATTTTGTGGAATTTTGATGGATTTATTTTATCCTCAGGCTTACATGCTTCTGTCCTCACACTAATTGTTAAGTATTCCAATAATGCTGTTTTTAATTTGTCATTCAAGTTCTGTTTCTCCCTGTGAGAAATATGTGTATAATACAAATAAAAGTCAGGAAATGGTTACCTGGATTTGGTGTTCTAAAGAAGAAATGGTCGCCTGAAGAAATGTTCTAAAACACCAGGTTTTGTCTGATGGAAATATGTTATAGTTTGACTCTAAACTATTTAAATAAACATCTTTTATTAAATAAAAAGTGGTTAGTGTGATAGTCTGTAATCTTTTCCTTGAATCACCTATCCTTGTTGATCTTTTTTCTTTTGTGTCCATTATTGATGATAATCTTGTAAAGTTCTGGATCTGCACTTCTGAATGCCAGACTCTTTTAGGCTCTGTCTCTAAGAAAATATTAATTAGTCTTATCTATGGCACGTCATTACACCACGTTAGTTTATTCTTGTAATTCATTGGTATAATTCTAATGTTAAATAAAATGTGACTAGATTCCAGCATTAGTGCAGCTGTATCTGTAAAGTTACACGGTCCCAAAAACTTGTGAAACTCAATTGTTTTGTGTTTCCCCATGAGTCCACAGTGTAATGAAATGTATCAGTCTGAGGATAAATTATGGGTATGGATATTTTCATAATATATCTGGCAAGATAGTTCTGAATCAAATGAATAAATCAAGACTGTTTTTAGCCCTTCAATTCCATGTGCTTAGATGTCTGTGGCTGATGAAGAGCAGTGTGCCAGGAATCGGGATTCTCACTGTGCCATCTCCCAGTTGATGCAGTCATATCCCTTGAACACTAAAAGGAAAATCACAATGAAACAATCACTCTCTTTCAAGCTCTGCTTATACAGGTTGGTATTAAAGTGGCAGGCAAATGTGTGCCGGAAGTACACCTCAGTACAGTACTGACAAACTTGGAGTGAAGACAGGTGTGTGAACAAAGCTCTAGGCAAAGAGGGAATCTTTATGTTCCCTCTCCAGTTAGAATTCTTCCCATATCTGGAATGTGGACTGCCCAAGTGCCCTGGGAGATAATTTAGACAATTTGGGAGACCTGATTCAAAATGTTTGAAGCAAAGTCACTGAGAATTGTCTGCTAATAGCATTGCAGCATTGTTCTATACAATAATGGTCTGTTTAATCAGATTACAAAAGAAAACATTCATTGCCTGTGTACTGGTGTCCAGAGGAGTTTTTGTAACCCATTCTTAGGTGCATCTTTTCCGTCATTCAGATTGTCATGTTATTTTGTAACCATGGAGAAGCAGGGAGGGATGCCTGTTGGTCGAATTTAGATTTCTCCGGCTGAGTGCAAACCAATTTTTGAGAAAAATGAGAAAACATTTCTTAATGTAAATTGTACTGTCACTCCCTTATATCATCAGTGCAAAATGGATTTCTTTCCAGATCATCTGAACTGTATAATTAGCATATTGTTAAAGCATAGGTTTGGATGTACAATATTGTATACATTTTCAGTGACTAAAGATAAATGCAATTGCATCAAAGAAATTAATAATTGGTCAAATAATAAAAGTTGGTTTTTTTTAAACTGAGGCATCTTATAGCAACTTCACTCTATTTTTTGTCTAAAAATTATTCTTTGCAATTTTTTTTTAATCTACTTGTTTTGTGAGTAGGAATTTTGATGAGAAATGTAAATAATCATTGCTTCTAAAATGGTATAACCCTTCTGAATGGGATGAGCCATTTTAGGAAGAGGATAGGATTTTAAATCTATCATCAGTTCCAGGAATATTGTATGTGATTTTAGTGCTGTGCTCCCAATTGACTTAACAAATAATCTCTTTACCATCATTTTCTTATATTTCTCATATTTTCCTACTGTTTTGGTTTATAAAGGTAGGGATTAATTTGATGTAAGTCATCTGGCAATCACAGTGTGCTTTTCATTGCTATTTTATGATGATTTATGTGCTTTAGACTTCAGGATTATCCATATGCTATATTGCCCAGTAACATTTAAAAAATACAATATGGTTGCTGAGTTTAATTCATTTATCTTGCCTGGGTATTTGGAGCATGTATAAAATGTAACTTCTCCATCATGTCATAAAAAGTTATTGCACTCCTAGGATCATGAATTCAAGAAACATGACAGAATAGACTGGCAAATATGGCCTTGTGTCTTCTGATGATGATCCAAATCCACCCACTTATCTTGATCTGCCTATATTGTTAACAACATGGGTTGTCATACAACAAATTTTTCATTTTAACTGTTCTTTATGTACAGTGCAGTGTAGAATTTACTTTTTATTGCCTTCCGGAGGGAAGTATCATACCTCTCAGTGAAATAATGGTTTTGTCAGACACTGGTATCTTTATTGTGTAGTGCTTTTAAATTCTACACTATTTATACCAAGCTCTCGTGGTGTAGGACAGGTGAGATGTGATGCCTCTGTTTCTCCCTTAGAATACTTAAAGCTTTCTGGATACTGAACTGTACTGTTGATATGGTAGTTGTGTGCTCTGTGTTGTAGCTTTCAAACAGAATTATTTTGTTCTTCTAAGTACTCTATGAAAGTGCAAAATGTAAACAGCCACTGGAAAGGACTGACAAACCTCAAGCTTCTTACTTGCAGTCATTTCATTTATGCATGACAAGAAGGAACAGCAATTTTATTGGTAGTGGTAGTGTTTAGTTGTCAGGAGTTGCTTAAATGGGTGTTTGTGAAAAAAGTCAAAGAATGATGCATGATTATGAAAATCTTTGAATCCAAGAATGTAAAAACAGATGATACATTTTTCCTGGAATGGCACTAAAGAGTCAGCTGCCACTCAAATTGAAATTATTTTAATTGGTGTAAATATTTCTAGGAATATGACAATGGATTAGAAAAGGTATTCTCTGTGTACTTTGGTAAGCAGGTAAAAAGCGAGTGAATGATTTGCTTTCTTGTGTAACCTATAATATTTTTGAACAACTGAACTCAGCATTTCAAAGGGTTTGCTATTTTTCGAGTGTATCTAAGCGATTAAAAGCAATATATAAATAAATATTTTCTCACCTGTAGCCCTGGTTTTGTACCTCAGATATTTTGCTTTTCTGAAATTCTTTTCCCAGGGAATTTTCTGTAAACAAGGACATGTTTTTGTAGTTGTAACTTTGTTTTTCACTCTTTTTCCTAGGAGGGACTTCTTCTTGATGTCCCTCTTGTGTGACCAGTGTGATTGAAGAGGTTTGTCTTTTTGTCACCAATCAGATTGGTCTATGTAAAATATATATAAGGGAGACACATCCCAAAAATTAAGGAGTAATTTTTAGCCTTTTGAAGTTCAGAGTCTATGTCCTTGTGGTGTAAAACAGCATCACTCACTTACCTCATTTTTTGTTGATTGTAATAATTTCAAGAGTGAAAGCATGCAATGTTTGAATTTAAATAAATTCCAAAATCAAATTAAAGCAAAGACCTCAAACATCAAGTACTATATTTGAAACCACTTTCTCTCTGATTGTCTTTTCCTGTTACTCAGGGATTACAGGGTCTGAGCTTTGTTTCACGGCTCCAAAAGATGATACAGAATATGTATCAGAAACATAATCAACCCCCACTTGCAAGCCTACTTGCCAGAGACAAAAAAGATGCAGAATATTTGAAAAGGACATTCCTTTCAGAACTCCAAGATACATTTTTTTTTGCTGTGCGGATTAAAGTATCATGTAGAAACCGTTGGTTTCTACTGACACAGATCCTTTTGTCCTAGATACTATACTTTTTTGATAAATAAATATCTGTCTGTCTATCTATCTATCTATCTATCTATCATGTATATCATTGTATCTGTTTTACATTTTTTATATGTATGTCTACATATGCAAACACAGTTGCAATTCTCACTCTGGATTGCCTACTATTCAAAAAGACAGGTCAATAAAAGGTGGGAGAAAGGAATTATTATTACTTCCACAGTTACAGAGAGATTAGGAGTGATATTGGATGTCCCATAGGAGGTAGGCTTAGATCCAATTTACCAAGGCCAGATCTTTCAAAGATTATAACTAAAATGTTTGCTGCAAGACTGGCCTTCTCTGAAAGTCTGTGCCTCTTCTTTATTTGATAGTTTCTTGGAACTGTTATTATGATATGCATGAGAAAGTACTCGCAAAGGCTTGAGCTACTTGTTTATAGGAGTTTCTTCGGCACTGGCTTTTGAATATCTGTCTCTCATTTAAGAAAGTAATTTCCAGTATTTTTTATTGGTTGTCAAGAGGAGAAGACAGCATAAGCATATAGAAAGTACCAAAACATATCATGACTATATTTGGCTCATTAGAAGTCCTTTAAAGCTGTGTGGGTTTATTTATACATATATTCTCACATACGGGTAGGTTAAGGTGCTAATGTTACAACCTAGCCATAAAAAAATTTTTTTTGGATGAAATTATCTTATTGATTTAGAATTCTAACATAACTATAAATGTTTACAAAAAATGTGAAAAAATGTAAAACTTGTATAGAGCATAGTATGCAATTTTCCTCCAGGTATAGTACTATTTCCTCCCAATACTTTCATGTTTATTCTCTTTAAGTCAGTATGAGGTTTACAAACATGGTGTTTCCTTTTATTTCCTTATGACCTTAATGCTTCTGCTGTAACTTGAATTTTTCTAGTTTCAGTTTAGGCTTGACTGGCAGATGATCTGTGATCAATAGGGGGAAGACAGAAAGTTATAAATCAGTGTGTGAGGGAGAGCATATGTGCCTTACTGCTCATTTCTTTCCTGACATTTGCTTCGGGACATTGTTGGAGGTAGTGACTGGGAGCTTGGGTATGACAAAGGGGGAGGGCAAGTGGCAGTTCAGCTTGGAAGGAAGCAGTGTCCAGGGGACAGGAGATGGGTAGGAAGCTGGCTTTTATGGACAGGTACTGGCATATAAAAAAGAGTGGTCCCAGCTCCTGCAAGGAAGCTCAGCTTTTTCTGATGCTGAAAGGCTTGAGGTTTTAAACCACTAACTGCAACACTGCTTATGTAAAAGTGGGATTTTTTATTGTCTAGGTATTATATTCCTTTTAAGCTAATTCATTGTGTGTCCTTATTAATTGAGATGAAAACATATGGGGGAAAAATTGGTAGAATCAAACTGTCTTTCTCCAAGATACCTTTTACAGCAAATTGTCTGGGCCTATCAAAATAGAATTGTTAAGTTGAAAAGTATTTATGTACATCAAAGGAATCGTCACAGTTAAAATAGAAATTTTCTCTTTGCATTGATGCATATGATTTTTTAATGGGGAGGTAAGGAGAAGCTGATATTTTTAGGGGAATTTTTATGCTATTACATATGATTTTGTAAAGTGCTGATTTTATTATCAGTGGAATAAAGATTCCAAACTGCATCTTTTTCAATATGATATTTTCATACGTACTTATCCTTTTTAACTCTATGTATTTAATAATAGGCTATGCTTCTTATATTCTTACAGTAAGTCACCATTTCAGAATAATAAGAAGCTGTTAAAAATTGACATTAGTATTTTTAAAACATCGTAATATAGGGATGGTTTTAAGGGTTCAACGACAAAATAATTCTGTAGCCCAGATATAATTTGAATTATAATTCTTTAGATCACTGTTGACACTGCCTGTTTCATGACTATGCTTTCCCAGAAATACTTTCCTACTTCTTCAAAGTAATGAGTTTATTTTAAGTATTGTGTTTCCAGAAGCAGTGATTGCAACTGTCAGGGAAAGTTAGGACTCCTGTCACTAGCACTGACTTCTCTGAGACCCCAAGTTTCCAATTTAGGCTGAAGTTTCTAGTAAGGCCATAAAGTACGTGAACTTGTTCTCAGTCATGGTTTACAGAGGTAAAGTCTAAGCTGTGAAGAGTCAGTCTCAAGAGGTCATTCTTCAGGAGAAGGACAGTCTGTCTGCGTCCTACTGCCACAGAACCTGTGCCAGCCAGGGATCTTCCCCAGGCTCCCCAGTCACTGCATCTGTCCAGGCAGCAGTGAGGTGTTCAAAGACTGCACTTGTAAAAGGGAGAGTGGTAAGGCAAAGCAGTTTGGGATATGCTTTACACACATGATGTCGCTGAGACTTACTCATATGAAGGTCAAGATCATTCCTGTACAGAAGGCTGCCACAAGACCAGTATTCTACTTAAGTCTTATGTAAGCCTCAGAGTAGGATTTAGGCAGTGCACAGGACTTGTGCTCAATCTCTGTTCAAGGGTTTATTTCACTCAAAGTTACAAGTCTGCTGTATAAGTGAGCATCACTCTTTATATCGGCTTCAAAGTCTAGGCTATGCTAAGATGTAGGTGCATGTGAGAGCAGTGTGATAGTCCAGGCTCAGGCACTGAAGGGTACTCTGGTCCATGTCCAAACCCAGCAGGCAGTTCCTGTCTGGCACCTTGTTAAAAAGCTGTGCTGGTCACTGCTGGTACTTGATCATAGGAGATGTAGATAAGCACATAACTCATGAGTGCTGGAGCAGTGCAGAGCCATGTGTCTGTTATGCATGGCCTTCCTCAGCAAGTGCAAAGGAATTATTAATTTGAATCTTGATATTGTACATTATAGTTACACTACATTTATATCTATTTATAATAATGTTGCTTTTCATATAAATTGTATTTATAATGGATGTGACTATATACTGCATGCATGCAGTGGAGCATAGCATTCAATCTCTCTTTGTCCCTGTCTCCTCTCACTTTCCTAATCTCAACAATAACTAGATCTTTTGGATGGTTACACTAAATACTGATAAATTTGAGTCTTTATCGAGGTTTTTGTCTTTTTCTTTATGCTCTCAGAATTTTGTTGGAAACATTGAAAGGAAATAGGAAAATAATTTTAAAGCATCTGCTTCTTTTGCAAGACATTTGGACAGTTTGGCTCACATACTTTTAGCTAGCTATTGGGTTCATAGCTCTGGATATGCATATCTGATATAAAGCAAATAACTTATCTGCTGTTACACAAATGAGAGATGAAAATAGATCCTCTAGCTCTAAGCATAAGTACTGTAAACTGAGAAGACACCGCAGATATGGTCACAGATGATCTCATTGCTTTGCTTTTAGAGTTAAAAAGAATACTTTTCAAAACATTTTTGCTCATGTAATATATTTCATTACATAAATATTAATATATCAGTCTTCATGCTAAGTTAACTTTGTTAGCTTTTTGCATTCACTGGCAACACAGGCTGCATTGATATTTTTCATTTTGTCCAAGTCAGAAAGAAATCCCAACAATATTGGATAATGCAAATGTCTTTGGTTTATTTTTATATAAATATCATCTATACTTGTGTAAATAACACTGGAGAAAGAAAAACAAAAAAAACCCCAAAAAAACCCCCCAAAAAAACCCAAAACCCCCCCCCCCAAAAAAAAAAAAAAAAAATATATATATATATATATATAAAAAAAAAAGTGAGCATCTTCCAGCTAAAAAGATTCCAAAAATTCCTAGGGAAAATTATTGTAGTAATGGTGAAATGTTTTATTTTCTCCTATGCAGAATAGCGTCTATTTCAGAAAAAACTTCAATCTGAGTTATGTAAGCTGTATTTTCAGTTGTGCCCACTTTCTATTGTTTTACATACAGTGCTTCATAAACCTCTAAGTGTATTTCAGCTATATGAAGCAAAGAGAAAGCAGACAGTCTCAGAACTGAAATGTTTTTGCATATATCGGGGAGAATCTGCACACAAAGGGACATTTATCAGGGACAACTGTTCCTCTGCTGAGGAAGGGAGCATACCCAGGAGTATCCAGAAACAGATGATGATCTTATCAAGAAAACCTTCTTCAGTAATATTGTCAGCCTGCTCTTGCCAAGTCTGGCATTTCAGTATCGTGTATTTGTGATGGAGAGAAAGGGAGCAAAGCTGTGCATGCTACAAGTAGCTGGGATTGGGAACCTGCTCAGCCTACGGGGTCTGTGCAGTGTTGTGGTGTAATTGGGAGTCATGTTTGCCACTATTGCACCATTGCTAGTGCTGTGGACTGTCCATGTGAGAATGCGGTTTACAGTATTCCTCTCACAGAGAACGGCAGGGAGGGCTCTTTAGTCACACTGGTTGTCTTTGGGGATTTTTTTTTTTTTTCTGTATTTTTGCAAGTACTTCTACTCCAGGTTTATCTCCACATGTGGAGGCAGACACAAACCTCTTGAACTATGTGAAGATGGAAAACTATTGAGAAAAACAAAAGTAATCTTTTCCTCTTTTATGAGATGTGGAGTTAGAGGGGTTAATTCTCCTTGGTGTTAGTAGACTTAAAACTAGAGATCTTTTATTCTTATTTCATGTCAGGATCAGGATTTTGCCGTGATGGCTGGGTTTGTTTTGCATCTGTCTGTAGACTAGATGCTGATACAAACACAGTATTTGCTATATTATGTGGAACTTGACTGAACACTGTGGAACACTGAAGCAAGTGAACAAACCTTTGGCATTGTTAGCATATCTTGAATAAATATATTTTTCTTCTACTTCTCTCTCCTTTTTTTTTTTTTTTTTTTTTATTTGAGCATTTTTCTGTAAGTTCAGTGAAGCAGTCCAAATAAAGGAATAGTCTTATAGAGCTGTCTAAAAATCTAAAAAGCAAATCAAATTTTAGTAACCTCCTTTCTGACTTCCAGGGAAAAAAGCAGTACTTTTAGTTCATCTTAAACCTTAAAAATTATTTTGATGACAAATATGAAAAAAAGTATTATTTTTTGCCATTTTCATTTCTTTAGTAGCTACTCAATTTATGTACTATTAACATTTATTCAGTTAATTGCACTCCCTTCCAGTTCCCCCCCAAATCTAGAAGTTGCATTGTTGTTTCAAATTGGTGCAGATTGTGTTCACCACCATAGGTCTGTGTTTTTTCTAATCTGGGATGTGATCCTATATTCCTACTAAATACTGTAGTTTACAGGAGTGTGAGGTACTATAAGAAGGCAACTTTTTTTCTTTTGTATTTCAATTGTGTAAGTAACTGAATACAAATAGAGCACTAAAAATCTCAAATGCATCTAAATGCATTCTAGAGAATTTTAGAATTGAAAGTATCAGTCACTTCTTTTGAAACTATAATCTCTGAAAACTATGGTTGTTCTGTAAGACAGTGCACTTTGCATCAATGAAGTCAGCTCTGCATTTCAGTGGTAAATCTGCAGTAGTTTTTGTACCTATAACCCTAGGTTAAATCAACCAGTTAGTGTTGTGGGCATAGCTGGAGCCTGGTGTAAACTAAATAACCAGTAATGAAACTTTTTCTCAAAAAAGTGTTATGGCGCACATGGTGATCTGGCTACTTGGATGTAGAGAATGGGTTTGACCAAGTGTCATGTGAATTCACATCCCTGGGTGCAGTGTAGACACACTTCAGTTTAGCCAGGATTCAGCTGAGCAATGAGATTTTAGAATAGGTATATTTTATTTTACTGGTTTAGCTTAAAAATTAAGCACTGTAATAACACAGATGACTTGGCTAAAAAAGAATAGCAGTGTTTGCATTCTGATTCTAAATGGAAATTCATGCACCTCTCTTGTGTTTGGAGATAGATATTTCTTTCTCACTCTGGCAAGTTTTCTGCATCCCAATTTTATTGAATATCTTATGATCCTCTTTTTCCAGGTGCTGTCTTTGTGGTCTGATCAGACCCAACTTGTGTCTTCAAGTGACTGTGTCCGTAGACTTCCTCCCTCTTGCTTTGTTTCTTAAATTTATTTCTACCCCCTCTCCTTCCTCCCCCCATCCTCTGTGGTCTCTTTTTCTCTGAAAATCTTTGGCTAGGCTTTCCCTATCCTCACTTTCACAATATTCCCTCCTTCCTTTATTGCCTGATGTAGGACAGTGCTGTTGCAGATAAGAATAGCACCTGCACTCTGCCATTTACAGTACTAGCAGCAGGTAGAAGAGATAAAGAAACTCTGCTTGTGACTTTCAGGGCTCTAAAGAAAGGTAGGGAGCAGCAAGGTTTTTTTGTTATAGAAAACAGAGAAGCCCTTTCATTTGTCATCTTCACCTAGAGTGCACAGCTGCCCTGTGGTAGCATTGTCAAGATGTGGCAACGTTAGGCAGCTGAGTTAGGCATGAAGCAGCTTGTGGCAGGTTCTCCTGCATGGTCTGTGTTATCTAGACCTGCTTCTAAGCAAAGGCAAAGGAGATCAGTAGGTTAGAGCCATAAGTACCTGTGGCCTGTTCTTGTGTTTCCTTCTCTCATGGCTAAGAAGTTTGGTTAACTCTATTCTTTAAGTGGGATGTATACAGGAAGGAGTTATATGGGGGAAGGAGTTGCTGGTGGGTGGCAGTAACTTCAGAAAAGAAAAAAGGCTGCTATGTTCAGAAGCCCTCCACCACCTCAGTGGCAGCAGAATAGCAACCCTCCCTCCAGGGTGATTCCAATCCAGAGCTGTTTTCTCAGTTTTCAGTCCCAAATCTGTTCCTCCTTCCATCTTTCGTGTCCTAACACTGTCCTGCTCCATCTTTTGGGAAGCAAAATTAAGTTTTGCTTTTGCTTGTGGACAACCTAAATAACCTCTGGTTCTGCTAAGAGCCCTGAGAATGCCGTTTTCATAGCAAAGCAAATGATAAAATTTCTTTCAAATAGTGACTGTAATTTAGTCTATTACTGCTTGTACTCGGTGTGAATTTGTCTCGTATGTATGTGTCTTTCTAGTAAGACAATTACAGTTTTTGTACCCCCCAGTAGGCTTGTAGTGCTGCAAATCAGACTGTACCCTGACACCTCCCAGGTCTTCTTGTCTGGAGTCAGTGCACTGATTGCAGAATGGGTTCTGTGGGTACCAAACCCTCACAGTATTGACCACTGTGAGGGTTAGGTAACAGGATGTACTAAATCCCTGACAAACACAGTAATGGGAGATGCTTTGCCGTTTTCAGGGATTTTTAAATTTAAGGTGGTGAAACACTGGAACAGGTTGCCAAGAGAGGTGGTAGATGTCCCATGCCTAGAAACATTTAAGGTCACGTTGAACAGGGCTCTGAATCACCTAACTGAAGATGCCCCTGCTTGGTGAAGGAAGGTAGGACTAGATTACCTTTAAGGGTCCCTTCCAACCCTATTCCAAAAAGCTATTCTATGATTCTGTGAATTGTCTGTTACCCAACATTCTTCCACAATAGCAGAGGGAAGCATCTAGTCAGTGCTAGAAGAGGATTTGTTCATTCATTCATTCATTCGTTCGTTCCTTCATCATGAAGTGCCATAGCATAGCATATTTTGGGTTACTGCCTCAGAGTCACAGTTTTTTCAGGGTTTTGGACTATTGAATGAGCCCTGTGGAAAGGGAATGTTACTTTTTTACCATTTCCATTATGTTATCTTTCCCAGTGCAATTACCAGCTAATTCAAAGCTCTTTGTGTTAAGCTAATAGCTTTTGACTCTCTGCTGTCAGCCACTCCTCTTTGTGCACTTTTCATACTGCTTACCAGTTCCCACTTACCTATGAAGAACATTTATTTTTATTCTGAGTAGAGGCTCATCATAGACAAATCATTAAATGGAACATCAAAAAGATCCCATCTGTTAGAGTTGCATATGGGTAAGATCACAATTATCGAAAGCCTCTTTTTTTCCCTTATGCTTATCCGTACAATAAATGTAGTTGTCAGCAGGATAAGTTCACGCATCGGATAAGGTCACAATTTCATTTAGTGACAACTTCCAACAGCGTGAACTTACAAGGTTCGATTTATTAAAGAGTCAGAAGGGATAAGATCACTGCATGGCCAGCCTGATTTATCAGGGTTTGACTGGAGTACTTGAATAGAGAATGTCATATTTCAAGTTTATGTTCAAAACTGTAGTTTAGTGTGTGTTATGTCTCAGAGACTTGAAAATTGAGGGAGGAGAATTTACAGGAAGTATCTCAATAACACAGTTTATGTCTGCCAAAGAAATGTATGAACACTAAATATTGGAGCTACCTTATTAAGAATCACAGAAGTGGAAATGGGATAGTTCTCCACTATCAGTGAATTGCTGTGTGCAGATGTACACACATTAGTTTGTTATAATGGAAGCAATCACCAGCCAAATATTAATTGCAGATTCTTCCTGTGCATATAGGGTGGCAGGCAGATTCTGGACAGCACTTAGGAAGTTTTGAGAGTTTGCTTAACTAGCTTGCTCTGACTTCAGAGCAGTCCTTGTTTGAAACTACAACATGCACAATTTCTCTGCCATGCAAAAACACTCATTAGAGAGCCAGGTGGTTGTGGAGTGGAAATATGCAAAGAAGGAGCCATTTGCTTGTGGAAATTGGTAGAGCCCCATGATGTCAAATAACCAATCTGTAATTATAGCAGAGGAAGAGCTTACTCATTGTTTTGAACCAACTCCACATAGAAAGCTACTTTCAATTAAAAAAAAAAAACCTAAAAACAACTACTGCCCAAAGCTATTAGTGACTTGCTTAGAAGTGTTAAATGTGTATGAATCTGGATACAGTTATTTCTGAATGTAGTTCTCCTTATGTCTCACAAAAGCTGTTCATCATTCACCTTCAGATATATACTCCTTTTTTTCTTACTCCAGAATGTAGGTAGATGGATGAAAGCCAGTATTATTTTGTTTCAGAAATACTGTATGTAGTTGAATTTTTCTAGTAGTCAGACTGTGGTCAAATCCTGTTAAGGGCCAAAAGCTCTTGTTGGATTCCTGTGTACTCTGTGTTTTGTGGAGAGTTTTTTTAAATTATCGTGACTGTGCTGTGAAAGGACACAAAGCTAAACTGACCTCTCTATCTCCTGTTTAATGAAAGCCCTGTGTGACATGCCTGAAACAATATATGCATGTATAAAAAGAATCCTAAATTGAGTCGTTTCGTTCTGGTTTTCTATCCACCAAGGTGGCCTAGTATCTTAAAAGCCATGGGATGTTTTATAGCTGTACTAGTGAGTCATGACTTGAGGCTTCTTTTACAGTGCAGCTATCATAAGTCTTTGAGTAATCACAGACTTTAAAAGTATGCTACATCAACAAGATAAGAGAAACAGCCCACAGCACTAACAGCATTATCTTTTACCAAAATTGATTAGCCCATACTATGTGTCTCAAATATTTTGTATAAACTTACTCAGCAAGCTAGAAATAAGTGTGTTCCTGAAGAACAAACTGAGGAAAAAAAAGCCAACAAAAAACACTTGCTCCATTGCAAGGAAGGGGCTAGTATATATCACTAAATGTCTCTTAAGTAATTTTTTTACCTTACTCACAAAAACTAAAAGCAGAGCATCACTTCCTCTCTAGTTATATTTCTTAGTGCTGCTTCTTTTATACTTCTTGCTCTCCTTTTCAGTTGGAGAGCTGACAAGTCTAGGATGAAGAGAGTAAAACTGCTTCTCTACCTTGCATGGAAATTATGAGTATATCACATATTTTATTCCAGTGTTAGGAAGGAGTTCTATTATAATTTGCTGTTATGTTATTTCAAGGAACATTCTATTCAGTACTGAGATGGTCTATTGCAATTGCTGATGACTTGAAAAGCCTAGCAGTGTTTGGCACAGAATTTTCTGCTTTCTATGGGTTTGAGCATGGATTAGAGGAAACTGCAGCAGTTTTTCATCCTTTCTTTTCCTTTCCTCCCCACATGTTGGAATTTCCATGGACGAGTATGTTTGAAGAGTCAGTACCAGCTGAGTCTATAAACTTCTTACTGTGACTGGTGATACAGCAATAAAGTCTCAGATCCTCTTCCTTCTCCTGATGTAATCTGTGAAGATTCTGAGCAGTTGTACAGGGGATGGTAGCTGTAGAGAGCACTTCAGATTTACATCTGAACTTCCTCTGAGGCTGAAGGGGAAAATCTTGTGTTGTTGACACATTTTTCACGCATTTAATTAAGAGCCACAGGGTGAGGTTCTCATTTTTCAGCAAACACCCTTGGAGTCACACATCACTTAGGGCCACAGGTATGGCATTTAAACCAGCATCCCTGTGGGAAGTCAGCAGTAGCAGGGGACAGCCCCAGTTACATTATGTGGGAGACTGAGCCCGTGTGCTGCAACTGTGGTACCACTTACCAAATAGGAAATTCAGAACAAAAATGTTCTAAATAAATGCAGAAAAGTCGCAGGTAGTGTTAATTTTTTTCCTCTAAAACAATCAAAGATTTTCAGATGAAAAGAGATCTTCACCAAGGACTAAATTGTAATGTGCTAGACCTTGTATAAGGATAACCAGATTGTCTTGTTTTGCCAAAAAATGCAAGTAGATTGTCCTTCCAACTCTGATAGTCACCCATAGCATTAAAATGGCTGCTGGTCATGGTGACAAGAGAGAAAAGTATCTTTTTTGGAGAACTGTGATGAAGAGAAGCAGAAAGGTTTTAAGCAAAACACTTCGTTACCCTGTCAGCAATCTAGTCCTTTTTCATGATGTTGAAAGTGAGTGGGGAAACACAGCAGTTTCATTAAAATTCAGCATGATGTTACCCCATAGGCAGTACATTTCAAAGTATTCATATATATTGAATATTGCCTGAACTACAGTTTGGAACTGTAACAAAAGAGAATCAGAGATTCTCTAACCATAGTAACTTATTTAATTATCAACAGAAGGGAAAAATTATATTTGGAAAAAAAAAATGCTTGTTCTTATGCTTGCCTCAGATCTGAACTATTTATCAGGTATAAGATTCATGTCATTAATTTTATTTAAAATATATAATGTGTAATGATATGTACCTTAAAACTTTGGTAGCTTTTTGGATATCACTGGTTGATCTGCCCTAAGTTTGTCGTTCTTAATCCATTAAAAGACAGGCCTGCTTGTAAATCCACAGGTACAGATAAGGAGTCACTGTTTGACTGTGTCTGAACCCTTTTCAAATGAAAAATGTCAGTGGCAGAAAGGGAGGCTGAATTATTTTTTAAAAGGGTTTTCAAAGATTCTCATGATTCCTCTGGTATCAGTTAAATGTGACATGTCCATAGACATGGCTGTTTTTTAGTGTGTAAAAGCAAGCAAATGCTGTAGTTTTCATCTCTACACAGAGAGAAAATGCCGCAGTATGGCTAAGTGATAAACATGTTACTTTGCAATTTCTCTCTTCCATAATTAACATATAAAGAGATTTTTAAAGCTAATACAATTTGCAACAATGTGACTGTGAGAAGGAAAAAAATGCTTTTGTGGCTGTTTGGGTTTTGTTGGGTTTTTTTTGCTGTTTGGATGCATATATGTCACATGTGTAAATTAGATATAATTAATCCATAAGCTTTCCTGCTCACATACTGCCTTTAAAATGTCATAGCACTGTCATGATGAGGACTCACCCACATAGGGAGAAGCTTTTGTAAACCGATACAGCTCTATTTCCTAGATTTGTTCCAGTTTGCAGGAAGGATCTGATGCACACTTTTACGTAGAATGGTTTTGTAATCTGCAACGCTCAGAGGTGAAATCTAGATTTCTGTGCTTGAAAATGGAAGCTGGAGCCAACTCTTCTCTTTGGAAGATGGTCAAGATTACCCGTGTGGACAAGGAAAAGCTTTGCAGCCTGACTGCAATGTAAATCCAGGCATCCAGGGGAATGTTAACTTGGGGAAGTCTGTGGAGGCTGCCTGTGAGCCAGGAGGAGTTACTCACTTCCTTCAGCCCAAGGTTCATTTCACAACAAACACCAGTTCTAAATCTGGGAGGAATTGACTCCTTGCACAGTTGGACTTTGCTCTGTTTGTGGAAAAGCACTATCCTTATTTGGGGTGGAGTTGTTGAGACATGCTGATGCAAAAGACAGGACTCACTGTTGCATGTTTGGTATGGAAAGGGAGGGGACAAGGGGCTTTAGCAGTCATGGAAAACAGATCATGAAAAATCGTGGCTTCAGCAAAGTTGAGGTGAGCTCTGCTGCTCCTGAGAGCAATAGTGTATTTGCCTACCTTCAGGAAGAGCAAAGCTGGGAAGTGCAAGAGAATGGAAAAAAGCAGTCAAACATCTAACAGGAAGAGGACAGATCAGTCTGTCCTTGTTCCATCGTATCCCAGTGAAAGTCTGAAACAAGAATTTATTTAGAAAATACTGTCAGAAATTGTGTATATAAATATAACTGTTGCTGTATTTTTAAATGAAACATTTGTTCATAAAAAATAGTCTTAGTGAAGAGACTGCTTTTAAAGGAGAGCTGTCCAGACTATTTTTTAGTCTTGAAATAAAGTGAAAAAATATGAAGTGGGAAAGGTGGTGAATTTTATTTTTCCCTCCCTGAGAATGAACAATTATATTATTCTTTCTCTTTACTGGAAAATCCAGAAAAGTTAAAGTGAGCTAAAGCAAAAATTTCTCTTTTAAGTGTTAATTTTTAAGTCTTTGCTTTCAAAAATAAAATTTATTAAATATATATATATATATGTATATCAGGCACTAAAAATCATTATGCACTAAAAAAAAAAAAAATCATTATACGGCTTCCCCGTTGCTTTTACTTATTTTGTCCTGTAACATTAAGCTAACAATTAAAATTAATTTTTGTTTAATTCTGAAATGTTACTGCCTGTAGAATCTTACTCAGTTCAAAATCCTTTTTGTAATTGCAGTAAATGCTTTTAGTAGTATCTTGGAGGTGTGAATTTTTTATGGCTGTATGCTGTGTTTCTCAAATTTTTACTTGCTACATGCTTCAAAATGTGTTCTTGTGCAGCAAAGTGCATCAAGGAGGTTAATGCACCAGGTGTGGCTGCTGCTGGACTCTCTCTTTTCAGCTGTCATTTCCGCCCCCCCCCTCAGCACTTCTTAAGAGCTCTTATGGAATGCTATTCTGAATAAAATTGCTTTCAAACTCTAATGTGTGTGAAAAGATGCAAGAAAGGAATGGGACTTTCTGAACCGAATTTGAATATAATTATAAGGGAAAAAGGTTTGTTTTTCTTTTGCAGGATGACAAGATCAGTTGTTTTTCAGACAAGCATAATTTATTCTCATTATATTAGTCCTCAGAACATTGCGTGTATAAAACCAACACAAAGGCAGAGGTGGTTGTTGTCAAGGCATGAGTGAAAGTCCTCTCAACACTGCTTGTTTCCTTTGTTTGCAGGAGAGTTGGAGGTGGTCCAGAAAGACGGGGAGCGCAAGATTCAGAGCCGGCAGCAGCTTCCGGTTGGAACAACATGGGGGCCTTTCACTGGGAAGATGGATCTGAATAATAACACCTTGGTATGTAGATGCTCCAGGAGGCTTTGTTTTGTTACACTGTGTGTCATTCTTCAGGGAATAGGCTGGATTGCTCCTCAGACGGAGTGTTTGAAAACAGGCATTGTTAGCTCTAACGGACAGTGGTATTTGGCTCTTTTCCAGTTTGTTCATCTTATGGCAACCATCCACATGAAGTTATTTGGAGCACAGGTTAATAGTGTTTAACTTGTTCTTTTACTGAAGGGAAATGTCACTTCCTTGTTTGCTGAACCAAAGTGTTGTGTTTCAGTAGTAATATCTGATATTTTTGGTGGCTTTTTGGATTTTTCATTGTATTAATTGCTGAATACTTAATTTATATTAAAGAAAGATAGCAAAAATAAATAACTACATTATTTTAGGATAAAATTAATTAACTTTGCCTTAATGTAATTGAACATAGTAAAATCTTCCATCAAATTCACATTTTTTGAAAAGCATCAAAAGACACCTGTCACGTATTCTCAATTACCCTCATTTTTTATTCGGATTGCAGAAAGTATGTGGACCATTTTACTTAAAAGTTATGCTTTGCTGATCTCACTTGAGTGCACTGAAAATCATGTCATTTCTAGGTCTTCATTTCATCTTTGTTTGTGTTGGTTTTAAGTCTGAGCTTCAATATTATTTGTGTATAGTTCAGATTAATTTTCTGAAAATATCAGGAAGGAAACAACTAATATCTCTAGAAGGGTTTAAACAGTCTTGGGACATGCATTGCCCTGTGGGATATTTCTGAAGAACCATTATCTGCAGCTGGATCACTGTTTGCTGTTACAGACCTTTCATTGAATGTATTTAGCATAAAGATGTGTGGGATGGTTTCACAGGAGGGGATTACAAGCATTTGAGGCGCACATATCTCTGCTGCAAATGGAGAAACTGAGTTTCCCACTGTTCATCAGCACTGGGTATCCTCCTGCCTTTGGAGGACCTGAGGAGAGTGAGGAGCACTGAGTTGCTGATGTATGATGATGGTGTGAGAGGGGTTATGTGCACAGGGGAGAAAAAAAGGGGGGAAATGGATTGTCTTCAACTCCTCCCTGGAGAACCTATGCCTAAATAATGGAGTTCTCTTTCTAAGGGTAGCTGGATAGGATGTGTGTTACTTTCTGTAAACATGCATATTAAAATTTGAGTGAAGCATTATTCTGAGTACATAGTATAGTATAGATATAGTGCATAGTAATGTTTAAAATCTTAGTATTTTGTACTCTTTAGCATAATTTATTAATCAAACGGTGCAAAAAAAAGTTACAGAAAGTGGTGTGGAGACTTCGTCTAAGTTTCCAAGAGTTCAGTATTCCCAATACAGATCAGATTTCTCATTCAGGCAACTGAATAAAGAATAGATTTTCTGAGGTACTACAGAGTCACAGCACCTTATTTCTTAGAAAGGAAAAACTGGAAAATTTGAACTTGTCTCATTTTCTCCTTTCATGTAATTTTAATTCTTCATCTATTTTATCATTGGCCTGTCATCATTCTCAAAATGTTTTTCATAAAAGGTCATATGTGGCATCCACTTGTAATTCAAATAATTTTCTAAATCCCAGTATAACTAATTTCAACAGCTTTCATATAACACAAACCTGTTGTAGCTCAAAGTCTGTTCAGAATCCATACTGTAGAGAAATGCTAGTTAGCTTTTGTCCACTTGTACCGCTTCATCAGGTGTATAGACAATATGAAGATAATGTTCAAATATGGGATATTGATTGTCTCTTCTCTACAAAATTAATATTTATTAGATATTCTTAGGATGAATTTGCAACATGTCAACAGCCAATCATACAATCATATTGTATACCTTTTTTTTTTTTTTTTTTTTTTTTTTTTTTTTTTAATGGAGTTGTGGAGTTGTAGAATAACCAAAAGCCTAGCAAGACCTCACTTCTCCCTCAATAGCACAGGAATGTTTTAAGGTCTGTTATTGGTTTTTGTAATTTGGGCAAATTTCTATACCACTTTTTCTATATCAAAAACATTTAGCTAAGATAGTTGGCTTTTAATGAACTGGTAATTGAGCAGTGTGCAGAACTGACTTAATTTTTTGACTGTAATGGGATAGAACAGTTTTCTCAGTGTAGTTCACAGAGATGTGTGATGAAAATCTTCTGGACTTTTTTCTCACTAAACTGAAAAGATACTTTTTTATTGTCAAATTAAAAATCGTAAAGTCCATTTTTACTAACACTTGAAAGATTTCCGTTTGTTTTGCCTACAAATTAAAATACATTTGGAAATCTGAAAAAGTTCCTGTTAACAGAATTTTAGCCCTCAGAAATCTTGTTTTGTCCCCTGAGCAGCTCCATCCCTTGAAAAAGTCAGAATTTGGTATCATCTTGAGCAATCTAATTTAACTTTGAAGTTGCATCTGACTTTGAAGCTTGGCCTGCTTTGAGCAGGACTTTGGACTGGATGACCTCCAAAAATCTCTTCCAACCTGAGTTATTGTCTAAATATTTTTTTTTCTTTTTCCCAAATATCAGATGCTTCCTGTAATCCTACATTTGTTACTTTAAAATGCTGTGTGAAGAAATACAAACCTTTTGATGCAACTTTAATTTGCTGTTAAAGCAACAAAACTTAAGCATCAACATGGGGTTTTTTTATATTTTTTTTTCCCTTGAAATTATTCAGTTGGTTTTTTTTTTTTCTTGTGGTTTTTTGTTTTTGTTTTTGTTTTTGACACATTTGATTACTTATCTCACTATTGTACATGTTCTCTCTTGTTCATCAGGAGAGTTGAAATTCTTTACTTAGGTTATTTATATCTGTTTTGGGAATCTGATTTGGGTAGAGCCTCACATCCTTAGAATTCCATCAAACTTTCACATGAGCAGCTGAAAACAGGTTTATTTCTTTTCTGAATGAGAACCTCGAACATTGCACTGCTATAAACACCTCATTTTTGGAAAAGAGTTTTAATGTGGATTTTTTTGTATAGAGAGGAAAGGAAGGAAAAATTCAGGGAGCCCAGGCAAGTAAATACTATATTTTTTGCAGCTGCTGTCTTTATTGGGAAATATGTTTGTGTCTGACTACAAGTATCTTACCTGACTGTACTGTTTAGAGTTTGCAATAGACAGTGCCTCACAGGATGCATTCAAGCTGTAACAGTCAGAGCTTACCTATTTCCCTTGCACTCTGCACTGAATGCAGCCTGTACATGTGATACCCTGGTGAAGTGCTTCTTGTTTCCAGCAGTGCTGCATTGCTGAATACGGTCTTGGTGCTGTTGGCTCATGAGACGGAGCCAGATAATTAATTCAGCACAGTATTTAATTGAGTCACTGTGCCAGATGTCAATTACATTTTAGATCTTTCAAGTTTCTGTCTTGAGATATGTTAGCAGTACACATCTCAGAGTAGTGTAAGATTAGGTACCTTGAACAAAAGTTATATTAATGGTGTTTGCAATTGCAATAGGAGTAGCAGGTGTTGATATCATCAACAGTGTTGCAGCACTGTTGGGAAATACAGTAGAGCAAGATCCATGCCAGGACTGAAGAATACTCAAACTAAAAGTAGACTTGAAAGAGCTTAATGACTAATAAAGTTCTTAATTTTTCTCATATAGTTTAGCCAAGAGTCGTGAATTACATACAATTACATTATGAAATAATGTATGCTGTTATTACCATTACTGTTGATGAAACAATTTGCATGCAGCCAGCATAAAATCTTAAGACATTGTTTTTAGCAAGTGAGACTCAGATCTTAAAATTTGTCTAGGCATTTAAATTTTATTTCGGTTTGACATTAAGAACTTCTTACATAATTCTTAAATATTTTTAGATACCTATTTAGATACTTCTGTTATATTTAAAGTGATAGTCCTCCTATTTAGATACTTTTAAATTTCCTGTAATTTTGCCAAACTACTGAAATTCCTCTGCTCTCGGCTGCATAATTTGTATCTGTCAGCACAACTGGGTGTGGAGTTTACTGCCTTCCATTTCCTTCCATTACTTTCACTTTCCATCCACTGTTCCGTAATAGTTGGGTAGTCCCCAGAAAATGAAATGCATAGGAATATCTTTGAAGCCTAGAAAATGAACATAGCTACATGTTTCCAGATTCTTCTTGAGATGTAATATAATCTCACTGTTTAGACAAACAGACCTGTGAGGAGTCTGAACAATACTACGAGCTGTCTACAGCTGGTGAGAACTCAGCTGTAGAATGGAAGACAACACAACTTGATCTTGAAGGCTCCAAATCTGTGTCTTGCTTAATCACAGAAAACTCAGTAGTTCATGGATACCCACGAATAGATAGAAATACATTTTGATGCATCAGACTCCTAGTTTGTGATTCATGTCTAACAAGAAATATAGGTTTGCAGAAATGCCAAGTCTGATAAGACTATGCAGGTGAAAAGAGCAGAAGACCTCTCTAGTCTGGACATAGAGACCACTGAAAGAGGAGCTGCTGGGTGTAAGCAGATCTAAATTCAAGGCACTAGCAACCTAGTTAAGAAAAAGCTGTTCACTTGCTTTTTTCAGCTGTAAATATTTTCCCTGTTTGAGGGGACAGCTTGATGGGAATGAGGCCGATGGAAACAAAAGCAGCCCTGAACCACGTAGCCCACAGTGGTTGTCGAACAGTGGTCGCTCCGGCAGTAGTGTGGAGGCATTCCAAGAAGCCTTTTCCCTTGGCTGCTGCCATCTAGTTTTTGGTGTTAATCTGTGCCCATGGCAGGGTTTTGAGAAGCAAAACAATGATCAGCTGTATTCAGCTTTCCGTTCTCGTCTCCTTGTTGCAGGGAAGAGCATGCGGGGCAGGCCTGTATGAGCCTGATAAGGAAAAGAGGATTCAATGTGGCTGTGAAGAGAATCCACAGGAGGAGAATGTGCAGGGGTGGGCCAGGCAAGTGGTGGGACACAGCAGGGACCCTTAAATGGGATCTGGGAGGCTCAGCACCAAAGAAGCATCTCTGGATACACTCATGACCGGGTCGCATGTGAGGGGCTGAGGAGCCAAGGTTCAAAATGCAGTAAAGTTATTCACTCACTAATCTGTGGCTGGTCACTTCGGGTCAGAAACCTCAGGTCTGTAGTAGACAGTGACTTTTAATCTTCAGAGTTGCAGCATGAGGGTTTTCTGGGGACTTTTGTTGGAGGTACTGCATGGCTACAGAGAGGCAGTAGTCTGTCCATAGTCAGGCTGTAGCCTCACTTCGTCTTCAGTTTCTTTTTCTCTTAATCAAACATGGAAAGCGATAAGGTAGATTTTATCTTTAGATATTCAACTTCAAATAGTGAATTTGGCTTTTAATAGCACAGAGATGTTTTTATATTTAGCTACCACTACTGAGTAATGAGCCTTGATTCTCATCTTTGTTATATTTTTATACCTTTAAGTATTTCAAGTGACTACAAAAGCATTTCTTTCTTATTTTTACTACTGTTACTGTCAGTCTCTTCATGTTTTGAACTAATTTAAGATCACTTCCATCTCAAACGTGAGGAAACTTTATTGTTACAGCGCTTAGGACTGCACATGATGCCATCCAACAGCTACGTGCTGATGAGTTGAGCATGTGTTGGGATGGGCTGCTTACAACCATAACAATCATTAAGGTTGGAAAACACTTCTAAGATCATCAAAGTCCAGCTGTTAATCCAGCACCACTGTGTTCACCACTGAGTAATGTCCCCATGTAATACATTCAAATGTCTTTTGAACTCCTTGGAGATGTGATTCCACCACTTCTCTGGGCAGCCTGTTCCAGTGCCTGCCAAAGTGAAGACATTTTTCCTCATATCTAGTGTAAACCCCCTCTGGCACACCTCAAGGGCTTTCTACAAGCTGAAGTAATTTAAAAAATATTGAGATATGCCAAGATGTCCATGTGGCCATCCACAATGATCTTGCAGAACACATCACCTCACATTACTTCACCTTTTACCAAGTGTTCTCCCATTTATTCAGACATGCAGTCTTGGAGAATGCAATAACCAAAGAAGCATTCTTAAAACTTCTGTGTGCAATTGTAGTTTAGATGCTTTTTTTTTTTTTTTTAATAGAAGTTATTTTTGCTCTTTCATTTACATTTACATACAGTTAAACCATGCAAATAATATGACAGCGAGATGTCGTAAGGATCTGAATAAACACCCTGTTTTGGAAATATCCAAAAGCATTTTAGTTTCAACTTACAGCAGTAGTTTCCAGATCTCAGAAAGGGGATGAAGCAACATGGTACAGTGTAGGAGAACCTTAATCCTTCTCTTCTGTCTAAATGCTGTTAGTACACTGGCATTGGTACTGCACACCATACCATAGCCTTCATTTTAAGTTATTAAATATTTAAAGGACTTACAAATAAGACAGGATTCATTCTTCCTTTTTTGTCCTTCATTTATTATTTGGTTATTTCCAGAATATCAACAGGGGATTTTTACAGAAAATTGCTCATGTTTTTTAACCTCATTTCCTTAACTATAGCCCTTTTTTGAGACTACATGTACTTATAGTTCATTTTGACACCTGTTTATCAAAACAGCAGAACCTTAACATTTGTTTAAAACTATCACTGGTCATTTTGAAAGGTTTTTAACAATAATTTAGTTACTTGCTGCTTGCTGTGAGTGTCTCCATTAAGCAGAATTTATCCTAATACTATTGTAATTAACCAGTAGACTTCACCAATCATTCCCATTAAACTAGTTGAGTTCCCTGGGAGAAAACTCAATAAGCTATCTGTCCTATTTTGGCAAGCTTCATTTCAGAAGGGGGTCCTTCTGAGAGTGGGAATGTACCCTGGGGCACATTGCCAGGCAGCTGCTGAGAGCAGAGCAAGGAGATGGTTCTGCAGAAGAGATGAGGCAAATTTGGGAGCCTTGGACAGAAAAAAAGGCAAGAAAATTTGGTCTCGGGCCTCCCAGACAGCAGTAGAGGGAGATGCTATCTCCAAGTGCCAGACTCTTGCATTATAGGATGTGGGGAAAAGAGAGAGAAAGAAAGTTGTTTGATTAGAGAATCACTGCAATAAACTTGAGTAGCAACATATTTTTGTGCTTCTACACTATGTTGAATCTTAATAATCTTTTACCTAGTCTAATCTTCTCTGTACCATAGGCTTTAAGACTCAGATGCTTATTTTGCTACTGTTGATTTTGCTAAATGTGTAACACAACTTTTAGAATGGGATGTCGTCTTATTTAAAAGCTTAATATTATAAGAGAAATAATTTATTAATATCCATTTCAGGTCATTCATGTAGCTCACTGTGCTACAATATCTGACAGGCACGAGTTCTATACCTGTGTTTAAGATGAGAAATTCAGTATTAAATGTTGCCCTCTGAGGAAAATTTTTCAATTCATGCTTTTTATAATGATAATTCTTCTTATTTAGGAAACATACGTATTATAGACTAGGCAGATAAAAAATGCCAGATTTAAATATTCAGCAGTTTTGGAGGTAATTTTCTTCTCACTAAATGTTAACACTATCTTTTTTTATTCTGAAATAAAATTCAGTTTCTAAAATGTTGACACATAGTTTCACATTTCACAAGCCTGGGAAATTCTAGCTCCATCATTTTAGTGGCACATAAGGCTGTGAAGGTGTTTGTGTCTGTGAAGATGTTTGCATTGTTAAGACACAAATTCAGTAGTTACAATGGGCACAGAACTGAAAGACTAGGAGCCTTGTGCTCTCTCTTTGACCATTTAAAAATAAAATGTCCTGGAAGCTCATATTTTTTTGCCTACTATACATAAAGCTATGCCTGCCCAAGGATAGTTAGCCTTTGGGTACACTGGTAGTGGAAAAAAGCACTGTGATACTGTTGCCTGTGGAACTGTGGTAGCACTTTGTTGTGCTCAGTGTGTTGTCAAGATGTGCTGTCTGGACATGCAAATGCATAAGATTATGAAAATACCAACAGATGCTTTCCATAAGACTTGTGGATGTCATAGTGGGCAGTTGTTTGGAATAAAAGTGTGCCGTAGAGAAAATCCTGGTGTGAAAAGTCATATTTTGAGGGTGTCAAAATTAGTTTGTTAATAAAAAGTGCAGCCCAAGATACCATATCATTATAACAATAACAATATTTTAAATTATTGTCTATCTTCATTAAATAAATAAATTACTTAAAGGAATGGACCTGTGGTTTCAGTTAAGACAGTGGCTGCTTGCTGATCACTTTCATAGTGTGATGGAATGATCAAAATATCAAAGATCAGTTCCTTTTCCATCTAGATATGCTGGAGAGAAGTAGCCTATAAATTTTCAAGAAGGATGGAAATTAAAGTTATTTCTGGTTTTTTTCATTGCCAGCCAAATTAACCGTGTTCTGTGAAAGTGTGGGTTTGAACATTTTGAACAGAAAAAACCCTCTCAGTATTTCTAGTAAGTATTGTTAGTGTAGTATGTGTGAATACATAAATATATTAAAAATGGATATTTAAAAATAAATATGTAAAAAGTATAGTAACTGTATATATGTACATATATATATACACACAATGTAAATGTCTGTGAGCATATAAAAATAGCATATTCTAGTCAGAAGGAGATATTGACTGTTACTAGGTCCTAAAAATCTTTTATTTGAAACACTTTAATTTTGCTGAACTTTCCTCACTGTTTGGCTATAGCTCCTTTTCTAATGATGTTGAAGTATCCCATGGCCAGTAGCACAATGAGTCCTTTTCCAGATGCAATAAATCTGCTTTGCATTACCAAAGTACGGGCAAAGAAATTCGGAGCTTGGCCTGAGAAATTCAGTACTGAGTGAAGCTTATAAATGTTGTGAGCCTCATTTATCAAGCCTGGAGAACAAGTTCATTAGTCTAATCCCTTGGTGGCTCCTCTGACTCCAAGGAAGCTCAAAAGGCAATCAGCTCCAGCCATTAGGGCTCTAGAGCAAAGAGCATGGAAGGCACCGTTGCTTGCTGTCCTTTACCTTCCCTGGCAGCCCCAGACCTGCAGCAAGGACTGCACAGCCAGTGCTCTGCCTGATGATGTTACTTTGTTATAGATTTATTTGGGTGTGCTGATATTCCATACATGGTAAATTACACCTCATTGGGATTAATTTTTATATTGTTTCATTGGTTGTAGCAAGGAGGGGGTGGGTCTCTTTTCCCAGGTAACCAGTGACACGACAAGAGGAAATGTCCTCAAGATGTGCCACGGAGGTTCAGGCTGGGCATGGGAGGAATTTCTTCATGGAAAGGATTGTTCAACTTCGGAACAGGCTGCCCAGGGAGGTGGTGGAGTCACCATCCATGGAGGAATGACTGGATGTGGCACTTAGTGCCATTGTCTGGTTGAAAAGGTGGTGATCAGAGAAAGAACTCAGTTTTTTAAATTATCTCAGAGAGCCTTTCCAATCTAAATCATTCTGTAATTCTATAATAGTCATGTCCTATCTTAAATAACTTAATATTAATTTATAAACTTTTGCCTCCTTTCTTTTTATTGATGCATTTTAATGTGTTTACAAAATGCTTCACAACTTTTGAATCATTAAATATAGTTTTTTGAGCTCTTTTAACATATTTAGGAAATAATTTAATTTTGCATAGACAAATTTTGCATAGACAGTCCATAGACAGTCCTGTGCTGTAAGGGAAGGATAGCACACTGAACACTACTGATGCATTTAGGAAAAACTACATAACATATAAGATATCATCACAGTTTATGTAGATTATTCCCACTCTGAGAATATGTCTTATAATTTAAAATTCTTCCTGTCACAGATTAGCTTTTATATCTTGTTTTTGACATTTGATTTCATATCTGAAATGCATAGAAGATACTATTTTTAATAAAAGCTTTATATATGTTAGTAATTATTATTTATGTATTTATTTAAAAGCATCTCACATTTCCCAAAATAGTTTTCTTTGAAGCTTTCTTTTCTGCATGACAGTCTCTGTTCTGGGGGACGAGTGACCACTTTTTCACTTTTTTTAAACAAGAAATGAACTCCTGCGATGTGTGAGGACATTAAAGACAAGTTTAGGGGAGCTGAGGGAGGTGTGCCTCGAAGCTGGGGAGGTGAGGAAGGATTCTTCCCTCTCTCCCCTTCCTGCAAGCTGTTGTCCTCACTTTTGGGAGAAAACTGGGGCAAATTAGCATAAAGGAAAGAGAGCAATAAAGCAGAAAACAATAGTAGATCCAAAATATCTTACTTGCTTCTTTTCTGCTTGTGTTGAAGCAGGACTGGTTCTACTATTGCTAATTTTTAATTCTGCAGTGGACCTTATAGTAGTTAGTCTTACTGCTTTGCTTTTACACTGTTTCTTCATCTTGGATGCAGTTGCATTTACTACATTAAATGTTGGATTTTGTTGTTTATATTTGTTAATTCAAGATCATATTCTTTTCTTTTTGGTTCCATTATTTTACCTTCATCCTGTTTCCCTTCTCATTATGGTCAATTCACCTCCTCCAAGTCAAAATACGGTCTTAATCCTGCATGCATCCGTGGTGGAGGATTTTTCTTGGATCCACCTGGATCACAAGCCATGGAACGACATGAAGGATTGCATTAGGTGAACCTTCCAGGCTCAGCAAGGTATCAGCTAGGGAGATTTAGGTTAGCTAGGAGAAAGAGCTTCCTAATGTTAATGAGAGTGGAGAGCTGGAAGTGGTTCAGGAGTTGCAGTAAATCTGTGGCTGGTGTGTGTTCAGAACAGGCTGGACCAGGGTGACAGGAGTGGTGTAGGCGCAGCTGAGCTGTGGTGTGGGGGAAGGAAAGGGAGCAGATGACCCTGTGGCTTTTGGCAGCCTGATGCTGAGAAATGTCTGCAGCCAACTTCGCTTGTTTGGCTGCCCAGAAATGCCTGCAGGTAGCTAAAATCTTTCAAGATTGGCTTTAAAAGGAGCAGAATGAGACTCTGTTTTTTTGTAGGAGATGGCAGATGGGACATTACAGGAAGCTACAGTTGGTCACACCAGTATAGGATACTGGTTTCAAAATCTAATTGAAATATAACAAGGGCTAGCTGAGAGATGAGGAAGTAAGCTGCTATGTTTCTCTGGCATGTCCCTTCTCAATTGCCTGCATTTTTTTTTTGAATATTCTCCCTTCCCACTCCAGTTTCTTGCTAACTAAAGTTAGAATTATAGCCAGTATAAAATCAAAGTATTTTTCAAAAAAATACTTTCAGTTTTACTTGGGACATTATTTCTAAGTTTTGTGTACTTCTTTTTTTTAAGGAATATATATGGATCATTGTCTCAGGATTCTAAGGATCATTGTCCCCAGTTTTTGTGCCACGCATTTGCAGAGTGAGAGCAATAGTAATGCATTTTCAGGATGCCAAATGTGTGCACTTTGATCTGGCAGTACAGCATGCCTCAGGGAATAAGCTGAATCTTGATTTTTATAGTCAGTCATTCACTATCAGGTACCAGAACACCTATTAGACAGGCTGAAAAACAGAGAATACACCGTGGGTTCGATATGGAAACATTTGCAAGGAGGCTCTTGGCATCACCAGCCTCCTCAGAGCTCATTTTGTTCTGTGCTAGTGCATCTCTTAAATGCATACAGAAGTGAAACCTGCGTGCAGTGAATGACTGCATATGCACTGATTACTTTTGAAACCACTTTCCCCCACCCCACCACATTCAGCAGTGGAAAATAAGAATAAGATACGTGTTTTGAAACTTGAAAACCATTTGGTTTTCACCAAATGTGAGACCACTTGGTGTGGTTGTGACTCCTTAACATTCCTTGCATTCCCTGTCCCAAGCCCAGTTGTTAGCACTTGTTTCAAGGTTTAAGTGGCTTTGTAGTAGCACCTATTAGCTTGCTCTGGCTAGTAGCATACTTGGGATTAAATGGCCTTTCTGACTTTTAATGAGCATTTTCTTGTCAGTCATACCAAAGATGCCTGGCTGTCTGTTCATTATTACTACCTTAGTTGAGAGGTCTCCTGAACTCTTCAGAAATACTGTCATGACATTCTCATTGTTTTCTGGGCTTCTTTGCTGTGCTCTTGGAGCACAGCATCTTGCACTTGCAGCGTCTCCTTTGAGATAATTGCAAGGTATGGGGAAGTAAAGAGTTTTACAGGGTGGAATTTGCTGCCATGACCCACTGCAGCCGGATATTCAACCTCACGAGAGCTGCAGTAGCACCACTGCCTTGATATTTTCATTTTAAATCTGTGTTGGGCTAGCAAAGATGGTTGAAGTTACTCTGTCAAGGCAACATAGAGCATGGGCAAATCTCTTTCAAGTGAAGTATGTGTAGAGATCACAGTTGTATGTCTGTATTTCTTAATCCAGGTGGTTTTCTGTTTACATGTGTCGTGTTTGAAAAAATATAAAGCAATGAAAGGGACTGCATAATGATCACAAATTTCCACTAGTGATTAGTAGTGCACTTAGGACTTGATTTTGCCTAGCACTGAGCACTACTGGGAGGTGCTGAGCACCCCAAGCTTCCATTCAAAGCAGTAGGGTGAGGTATGCTTAGCATTTTGTGACACTGAATGCTGCAAGTACAGCCTCTCCCCAGAAGATAAATATTTGTTATTTATATGACCTTGAAGATGGGACTGGTTTGATAGGGTTAAGGTCAATGAGTATATTATTTTTAGACAAGATACAGAGTACTTGGATGGTTCTGCTTTATTTTAGTGTGTTAACATCTGGCAGCATTCTGTGTTCCATATGCTGCTGATTGTCCTGATACATTCATCTTCAGTGATTATCAAAAAGATTTCAGTGCTCTGGAGTTAGTAACACATTTGAGAAGACAAATACATGAAGATAAGTAGAAAAGCTGCCTGTAGGTTTTTTTGTAGAAGACAAATATTTGTGCAATCTTGGCAAGTACACTATTAATTCAGAAATGTTTTTTAAATTGACTTAATTAGCTAATTTCTGTAAAGGTGAAAAATAGCTCATTAGAATTTAATATTGTTGTCACAATAGATGTAGAAAACATTGCTTCTTGGAATTCTGATTACACCCCTTTAATTCTACATGTTTCAATATGGCTAATTTTTGATAACGGTGAATAGTTAAGGGAGATTTTAGATTTACATCCTTTTCTTACGTATTATTTTTATATGACTTTGGTCTGTGAAAGTTTAACTATGCCTCTGCTTTTTCATTACATTAAGTGCAAACATAACTATCAAGTGACTTTTTTTTTTCTTTGTCTTGGTGTTTTCAGTTTTCCTAGGTTGATAATTTTTTTTTCAGGGCTATAAATTATTATTTTCATTCTGTGCTATTTTGGCCTTACATGCTAACAGCTTCAGGGGAGAAAGACTTAAGAGTTTCACAAAGAATTTGCCACATCAAAGCAGGCATTCTTGTTTAGAGTACCACCTTCTTTCTAAGAGTGCAGAAACCCTACCATAATCAGAACAAATGGAGAAAAATCAAAGCCAGATGTCTGTCAGCCTTGTCTCTTGTGGCTTTTGCCACAGCCCACACTTACATTAGAGACCAGTCCTGTGGGCTAGCCCAAATTCCTGAGAGGAATAGTTCAAGTAAGGAAACAGCTGTAGGGCTCAAAGACCAGCAGGATGACCCTTTGCTCCAGCACCTCCTGTCAGACAGTTCCTTGCTGCTCCAGTCTCTGCTGGGAAGGGAGGGTGCTGTGAAATCAGCTGTGGCCATGGCTCTTGAGCCAAACCCTGGCACCAGGGTCTGTCAAACACAACATACCATGGGATGTCTGGTCTAACTAGACATCAGAAAAGCAGCAGGAAGACTGAAGTGGCAGTTTGCCACAGAACAGAAGGTACAGAACAAACTAAGGTAGCAATGTTGTTCCTCAATATTTCTCTCTTAATTTAATATCTATCATTTCAAAGAAAAAAAAAATAAAGGCAGCAAAGTCTCTTGGGGCACATAGCATATCCTGACCTACTATTCAGATAAAACTTGTTTTTATTTAATCATGCACAAATTTGTTTAGATCTTAGCAGTGACCGCTCTTCCTGCTGCCAGTATCTATTAATGATAATTACTGCAAATACTATACTCACTCAGTGATAGCATCACATCATGGTGAGGAAGATTGTGATCTTATCTAAACCTATTCTGTTTAACTCTGACACTCCTTCTATTATAGTGGGGCCCTGATAAGATCATGCCTGTTAGGATCAGACATTAGTTGAAATCAATATTTGAAAATGTGCCTGTTTTTGCTTAATAGCAAAGTTAGTGTGAGGGTCATAGTGAGATCATTTGTTGGATGAGATTGTACAGCTTCATCTTGTAATGGAAATGTGTTCCTTGCTTCAGCTGCTGGTGAAAAGTAAAAACAAAGGCTCTTTGAAAGCTGTACAGCTTTGCTAATAATCACTGTGTGAGGAAGATACAATCATTATTATGATGTTTAACATCTGTAGTGCTGCAGCCTGTTGAGGTTTGAGTCAGGAACTAATGCTGCTTTTTGCTAGACTCTGGACCTGATATTAAAAAGACAGCTGCTAGCCTAAACTAGCTTAGGTCCAGGTTTTAAACCAGACATGAATGCAATGGTAACAAGTGAGTCTAGAAGCCAAAAGCTAAAATGGCAATAATTAAGATTAGTATAGTGACAGTTACGTCACACTAAAGCAGCAGACATGAGCTTTTTAGAGATAGGGAATGAAAAATGCAGTGAGTTTGCAGATGACTTCAGAGAATTCTTCCTATATGCATTAATCTAGTGGAAGAAAATACAAATAAATCGGGACTATTTATTTAGATAGAAATTTTGAAACTTATTTTCTGATAAAGAAGAATGTAATCTAGATCAGTGATGATGAACCCTTTTAGAGCTTGGTGCCAAATTTATTTTAAAAAGCTCAGAAGCTCTTGTGCTGCCAACATTAATCTTCCTGTAACAAATTTGGCACCATTGCCAGCTGTTTATAGTTACTGGTGGAGATGAATAATTAGAAAACACAAAGCACTGTAATGCTGTTTTGCTGAGAAATATGGTTACTCTTAATGTAAGACATTTCAAGGTTTAGTCTAAGAAATGAAAGCAGAGCCCAGAGGCTGTTGCATGGGATATATGAGACCTGCAGTGCCCTTTTCTCCTTAGAGCCATTAATGTTTATTCTCCAGTAAATAAAAAAGTACAACAGAATAGATGAAAAATGAAAAGTGAATAGTGAATGATCTGTTGTTTTGATGGCAGGACTGCAAAGTGTGAGTGACACTAGTTCTGTGCCTGAGGCATCAAAGGGCCTCATGCATAGCTTCCAGTGCAAGGCACGTCCCCTGAGCACTAGACTGCTCTGGTGAAAAAGGCTCCAAGTGATACATTAATAGATATGTTAAATCAATCCACTGGAGAATTTAAATAAAAATTTAAAAATCAGAAATTTCCACATTTTTCCTGAAATTGAGGTCTGTTTGAATGCCTAACTAATTATTTAGATAAGTGATGTGCTAAGACCTGGGCAGTGTTTTACCAACCATTTGCATTTCAGTAGTGACCCTTCTCACTGGCTGTGAGAACATCTTGTGGTTTGACTTGGATTTCCTTTGCAGTTCTCAACTTGATTACAATTCCTCACATTTTACAGACTAGTCACTAAATTTATCGTTGTGTTTTCTGAAAGAGAGGAGTGTGCACATGACAGAAATGATAGTTTTTACTAGACAGTCAGAAAGTTTTTAATTTGGAATAGAGCATATATATTATCATGATCTCTGCTAATTATTTATGTATATGTCTTTACCAGTATCACGTATGTGCCAACTGGTAGTTATGAGGAGGTGTAACTTTAATTTATGTTTGTTCGAACACGAAAGTAAGTGGAATGACAAATGAATAAATCATTGCACCAGTGTTAACAGTAAAAGCATGACTGAACTCACTATCATCATATTGCCTCTTGATTCAATTAAATGCCACTGCTTACTGTTTTAATATCATATATGAAAGCACAGTAAATTGAAATTAAAAAGTCATCAGGGTGGATTTATTTAGATGAAAAATTTCCCCTGTAAGATGTGTATAAGGATATTTGAGTGGTGTTTTGCCCATAAAAAGCGAGGCATTTCTTGTTTTCATTGAATGGTGCGTACTTTTGGATAAAATATGAATAATAAAGATGTGTATTTCATTTTGCTTTTCATTTTAGTTGTAACAAGCAGAGTCATTTTGAAATCATCCCTGAGAAAAATGGGAAGAATGTGTCTTTGAAAGAAATTTGAAATATGTCAAGATTTGAGACAGTGCAGGGCATAATTGTCTAAAGATTTTTTTTTTCCCCATTTACCCAACTTTTATTTTAATCTATGTCCATATCAAAAGTGTCCATATCAAAGATTCCTTTGGTAATCTGATACATCATTGCAGTATTTGTATACAAAAATGGGTGTTGTTCCACCAGTGCATTTCTACAATACGGCATTCAATAGACTAGTGACAACAATTTGTCATGAATATTACTGAAAAACATTGTACGTGTAGAATTTTGAAATGTTAATATTAAAACATTGATCTCTTTAAAATGTTGACTTTTTGAACAATTCTCTTCATTATTTATAGCTTGTTTTTTAATTCTGAAATAATTTCAAGTTCATGGAATAGCACCACTTTTCACTTGCCTGTTTTTATTTCAGAAGTCCTTGTGATGTATTTTATGGCCACAGTGTGCTAGGTGTAGAACCTCAAATATTTCAGTGGAGGGGTAACTTTTCTTTCTTGTTCTGAAACCATGATGAGTTTAATTTTAGACACAATGCAAAGCAGAGCACTACAGTTTTCTGCCTTACTCCCAGATACGTGTAAAATAAGGATATCATTAAGAAAATTGGATATATCTGAAGAAGCAAGGTGGATTTTTTCCATCGATATGCTTTCTTTCTCCATATATAAAGAATGATGAAGAGCCATAATTTTACTTTCATAATAGCAAAATATTCCAGTTATTCCATTCTTTTGGCCACATGCAGCAAGTGTGAGACATTCTGTTCATCTTGTGTGACAGTGGAGTCACTTCACTTTAAACCTGACTAAAAAAATAACTAGATAAGAAGCAACAAGAGAAGATTAAAATCAATTATACCTGCATAAATAACAGACAACAGTGTTTGTGACTATTTATTTGAATTTTAGTATTTTAATTGTTATAACTTAATTTTTTTGATTTGCCCTTTCTTCCCCAAGAAGTTTTTGTTGTCCAGTCTAGCCTATTAAGTCACAAAACAGATAATCCTGCTGTTATTACAATGCCTGAATCAAGATGGCAAAGAGGAAATCCCTTCCTGAAAGAGCTTATAGACAAAGAACAGGAAATATTTTCTAATGGAAGATCAAGGCAGAAAGAAATTAACAGACCTGCCTGACAGCACACTGGTGGTCCCAGGTTTCCTACAGGTTAGACAGTCACCTGTGTTAGGAGATTGTTTCCTGGAATGATGAGCAGGCACCCAGAGAGGTGTACATTGGCACCCTGAGAACTGAACTAATTTTTATACTTTTTATAAGAAAATTATTACTAAGAATAGACATCTAGGAATCCATCTGTTCATAGACAATTCATGATATAAAAGGAAGACTAAACTTTCTGTGTATATTATATGCAGTTCTTAACTATAAAGAAAATGCAAATACAAAACAATGCTTCTTTGAATGCATTCTCAATTCTACCACCTATGAAAAATAAAAGAAAATCAGTAGACTCATACATCAGTCAAGAAACAATTACTCTGCAACAAATTCCCATAATTTCAAAACTGATGCCTTAAAATTCCAACATGAAGGTATATATATTAAAAAAAAAATATCCAGATTTGCAAAGAGTAGGATCCCTTATAATATAAAGGGATGATTAAACCAATAGATATCGCACTGGTGTGCATAGTCTGGATTATGTCTTTGAAAAAGAGAAAATGCTTGATGGTGGTGTAGCAGCACTATGTTTCCAATAGGCCAGTCACTCAAATGCAAATACAGTCTATAATGAAAGAGCTGGTTGGCATAGTAATTGGGAAATGAATGTTATTTGTAGCTCCATATTTCTGTCTTTAGGAGTCTAAGAACTAGGAGGTTGGTATTGATAAGAGGGTTTGTGTATAAATCCTTTGTAATGAGGCTGTGCCTCTTCAGTCATTTGTATTAATTTTAACTTTAGATATGAACATCATTCTCTGAAAGGGGTGACAACTAAAATAACTAATTTCACAAATGTCTAGGGAGAAAAAAAATTACTCATTTTAGAAAAAAAAAATCCCTGCTTCCTGTTTGATTGTTTGGTTCGGTTTGGGTGGGGTTGTTCTGTGACAGGGAGAGTTTGAGAATACATACAGGATCACCTTATAGCTGTGTAAGGCATGTACTATAGATTATTGCTGCCTTTGTGCAGATACTGACAAAGATAAGTTCAAGTTTGGATAAAGAATTTGTTCTGCAGGAGAAATACCAACAACTATAGCATGTATCTCGAAAGGTATAAAAGTCCTTGCAATCCTTAGCTCAGGTAAAAAAACTCTCCAACTTTCCTGTTGGCTTACTTGGGTGATTATTTAGCAGTTTTTGCTGTTTCATGTCTTCATTCATACACCCCTATATGACATCTTGTTCATATTCTGAACTTCTGAATATTTCTGTAAGATCACCTGGAATGCAGAACTTGAGGGTCTTAAAGAGTAGAGAGTTTGGACCACTGTGGAAAGGTGAGGTTTTGGCTTTGATTGCCTTTGTCTTGTTGCTCTGTCCATACCCCCAACGAGTCTCTCCCTTCAGCATCAGTTGCAGCCACATGGATTCCTTTGACTTTTCACTTTCATGTCCCACATATCCTGATATTTATCTCTTATTTATGTTTCTGGTACTTGTCCCTTAGCCTTTCTCCTCACTTTCCAATCTCTCCTTGTTCACTCTTTCAGCTGTTTCCTTCTTTCTCTTAATTTCTCTGTCATTTTTCTTACTGATCTTGAAAGATCTTCAAGATCGTTCTGTAATGTTCAAGGACTTGCCATTCCTTCATTTCCACCTCCACCCCAAACAGGTAATTTAATTTCTTGGCAGTAGCATTTAGAACTGATTTTAAGGATATTAAAAAAAATAATAATAATAAAAAAAAGACTGAATGATAATTTTTGTAAAATAGAAATGTATGATGAGTTTCCTTGTTCAGGATAGCACACCTATTCCTTAGGCTAGTTGTAGGGCTGACTTGAAAAGGATCCTTATACTTTTATCACTGTCTGTTACTTTGCTGCTTACAGGGACATAATTGGTTTCTGTCTTTGGGCATTAAGTGAGCACAGCAGAGAGCAAGAAGGAATCTCTTGCTTCTGCCCTTGCCCAAGTTTAACATTACACACAATTAGTCAGGTATATTAAGGGCTTACTGTGGCATCTTCTGCTTAAGCATCAGACTTGGGTGCTACCAGAGGCATGCTAGCAGGCTCGATGGACCAGTGGACTGATCTTTCACAGTAAATCCCATGCTTTTGTGATATGTTGACAGACCCTTACCTCAAACAGTGCTAGAAGGCACTGCTGTAATAAAACCAGACTGGCTCATTATTTACTTCTGAGATTTTCCATAAAAGCAGCATAAATGTTAATGAATAAATAATCTTCTCCCAAATTTCTTACAATAACTGAGCTTACCCCAGGCAGGTTGTGCTGCTGTAGATCAGGGTTTGAGAAATGTGAGAATTCCTTGTTCCCAGTAGTGCATTGGGAGGAAAAGTTTGTCACTCCCATGTCATTTATTTCTCAGTAAGGTGTTGAGGGCTACAGTCTCTTGTCTTTATACATCCTTGCTCATACTAAATCACTCACTAAGAGCTAACAAAAAATTTTAGAGGAAAGAAAGATAAGGGAGAAAAACATGCAAAATATTAGTTAAATTAATAAAATAATCCCACTTCCCTGATCTTGTGTGCAGAAAGAAAAGAAGAAATTGAATTGAAAATGCATTAGGTAATGCCTGATCTAGGAATTAATCTGCTTACTTACACACAGCAGAGATACAAATTCTCTTGAGATAGCTAACTTGGTTTCTGATGTGGTATAATCCATGTTTACACATGTTGCACTGAATTGTAAAGAGAAAAGATTCCTGTGTAAAATGAAGCAGAGATGGAAAGCAGAATGAGAAAAAAAAAGGGTTTTAACATATATACTATTCTCTTTCTTACCATTCAAAAGAGCCCATTAAAAGAAGTATGTCACCTTTGATCTGAACTGGAAAAAAGGTGCTTGTTTTAATTGAATCTCCTTACTTCAGAAGCTTTTAGCTCCATTTTTGGCTGACTGAATAAGGCTGCAGGAAAATGTAAAGTTGTTGTTGTTCAGCCTCAATTGAAATTAAGAGGCTGGAATAATTCTTTCAAACTGTCATATACTTTATTTTTAATACATTTAGTTTGAGTAGTGCACTTTATTCCTTTGCATTTGGATCACTCCTTAGATATTTGTCTTCACTGAGAAGTAAATGTCCTGTTGCCACAGCTTAACTGATCTGTGCACTGGGAAACAAAGTTGTTTGAGATAAGTTTTGGGAAAAGACCTCCAGTAGAGATGGCCATCTCATTATCCATGCCTGTCTAGGAATTTGTAGGCAATGGTGGGATGACTCTGATTTCCTTGAGACTATGGCACACCTTTTTTGTCTTCTTTTTGAGCTCATATTTGTAAATTAGAGAATTGTGAATTAGAGAAAAATTTGTGAATTAGAGAAAAATTTGAAAATTTGTAAATTAGAGAAGTGTTTCAATTTTGAGAAGGTTTAGAATTTCAGATACATTTCATTGTGAAAGGGAGGTCATCTTAAAGGATTTTTTTCAGCTTTTCGGATAAAAAACCAAACAACAACAACAAAAAAAAACCCACAAAACCCCCCCTGAACTCTCAAAAGAGAAGATGTAGATCATCTAAGAAAAATTGTTCAACAAGTTGTCTGAAGTACAAAATGAGATCATGGCTGCCCTGTCTGTGATGAGCAAGGAACTGCTGATATGTCTAGTTGTACCTTTAACAGTGAGTGTAAGGAGATGGAAATGGTGCCTGAAGCCCTGAAAGGTGAAGCAGAGACCAATAAATGGGATGCTTGCTATCCTCATAACGGTGTCAATGATGAAATACAGCTCTATTTGATATTAACTGTGTGTAGTTAAAATTTAAAACATTCAGAACTTGTGAAAGTTGAAACTCTTCATGCAGCAATTAGTAAAACGTGATTATATTTGGGGATCTAAATAGTGACAGTAAAGTGTGTACACTAAAGATGAAAAATACTGTCTAATGTGAGACAGTACTGACATTACACTGCTGTCAAATCCTTACATTCTGTAGATCCTGACTTTTTCATAATTTTTTCGTTTTGGTTTGGGGTTTTTTAAATTATTTTTCCATATTTTATTTAGTTCTCCATATAGTTCCTGTATATTCAGTATCTCAGCAGCAAAAGATACATGGAATTTTCTGAAATCCCACTGATTTTCATATGAAGTCATGAATACACTGAATACCATCAGTGTATTGAATAGAGCCAGAATAGAACACTTATCACCAAAATATGTGGCTCTTGTTTTTTCATGTCTGGTCTTTGTGTCTTTTGCAACTTTTTTCTCTATTCTTATTATGTGAATTAGAAAGGTGAAGCCAGAGAGGGAAAAAGAAGGGAGATATAAAAAGCCTGAATTTTCCACCATGTAAGAAATTTCCTTCAAAATGCTTTGGGGTCCCATGCCTGAAGAAAACCTCTTCCCACAAGTGTCAAAAGGGCTGTGTGTAGAGGAGGTCATTTCTGTGAGGTACCATGAAGATCTGTTTTTCACCGAAGTCCTCTATTATCATGTTACTGGGTTAATACTTTTTAGGATTGTGAAGCCTGGAGTGCTTCATTATATTATAAGTATTAGGGTTTTAGCAGCATTGCACTGAATTTTAATAATTGAGAAGATGCTGTACACCTGGGCTCAAAGAAGCTATTTCACTCTGTGGTGCTGACAAGGAAAATACCAACAATAACAGCAGTGAGATAACCAGTAAAAGTATTGTTTATCCCTAGAGAAAAAAGTGTGTAAGTTGGTGGCATACTGCAGCTCTATGCACCTATCTACAGCCATGCCACAGCCAGTGGTTATGAGAAACATCTGTATGAAAACAGATGTTTCTTAAAATGTGTTACAATTTACCTTCCTTTAACGTTCTCTAGAAGCAGCCTGAGGTCACATTTAAACATTTCAATATGGTCTAGATTGAATTTTATTTTTTTTCAGTGATTTTAAATGTAAGCAAAGAAATAGATACTATCAGAAAATTAACCTAAAATCAAAACTTTATGGTGAACTGTTTGCTTGCACATTTTTAGAAGAAAGGTGACATTAATCACGAGGCCTTTTTAAACCAAAGTGGAGAGAGGGGAAAGTATGATAACATACATTAAAAGACTAATGATTGCTCAATCGAACTTTTGCTGGCACCTCCTTAATCACTTAAATCACGATGCATGTTGTATATTGGAGAGTTAATTTCAGACCTGGTATAGGGCTGCTTTCCTCTAGTGTGGGTGCTATGAAGTTTGCACCCTTTTCATGCAGAGAAATATCAATGAGGTGGGAGGATAGTTTGTTGTGAGTTCTTACCGGAGATAGTTAGATGAGTCAAACTCTCTGCTCCTGAAACAGCATCAGTGTATGGCTTGTAATTCCCCACTGAACCACAAGGATTTGGGATTGAATGCCCTGAGACACATAAGAAACAGAGGTGAGCTCAAAATGGGTTTGACAATTCTGTTACACTTGTAAGCTGTTGAAGGAACCCGCATGTTCCTACATGCACAGCAAAGTGACCTCTGCTGAGAACAATGCAGATTCCGCATTCATGAGATTCAAATCCTCAAACTTAACGGGCAAGACCCCATGAGGCTTGATGAATTAACATTGAATGTATTGTTTTGAATAGAAGAGTAAAAGCCTACTGGCAGGTTGGTTGTGGGTGTTACTGGGCTTTGGTTTTCAGTGTGCGGCTTCGTGGCCTGATTTTGCAGGTCCTGCAGTCTGTGCACAGCTGCTAAGCACTGGTGATGGGTAGGTCCCAGCCAGTATCAATGTGCTTAAAGACTTGGGTTTCTGGAGATCTCAGATCATTTTTGGGTTTACCCTTCTTCCAAACTTCATTCAGGCAAAGGGGGGAATAAATTCTGAGGCTTATTCATCTAAGCTAAATCTATAATCAAGGAGCATGAACCACAGTAGATCCCGAAGCATCATTTGAACTCCATGGATGTTCTGGCTCTAGATTTCAGTATGAAGTGTCATTGGGTGCAAGGACATGTCTCTTGGTGAGCTAGGCTCCTCAGCATATTCTCTGACAATCCTGACGGGAGTTCTTTACATTTCTTTTTTATGTGTGCGTGGCAGAAGAATTGGAGAACACTGGCAGTATAGCCCTTGCAGCTGTCAAGGTGTCTGAAAAAAGTACATGCATACATACATATAAACATACACATATATATATATTGACATATTTATATATAAAATATATATATATACACACATATAAAAATATATGCATATTTTTAAACCTTGACAGAATCAGGCGTGGGTCGCAGTGCAGAGTTTGGGGATGCTGTTACCTACCAGCATATTTTTATACTTAGATGAGATAATTCAAAACAGTGTTATTTGTTTTATGGCTGCACCACTAGCACTGTGCAGTGATACTAAAATCATCAAAAATGCGGATCAGTGTTGAATGAAGCAGCTTACTAAATTTTATTAACTGAAAATTATGTATCAAAAATTATGTATCCAGCTTCCAGAAAGAAAATAGAGTATGAGCTGCTAGAAGGTGAAAATAGGGGACAATAAAACCTAGTTAGGTGATTTTTTTAACTGTCTAAAACAAAAAAGAAAAATATAAATATTTTAAATTAGTCCTCAAAATGCAGGGAGCTTAGCTGTAAAATTCCATCTGATCACTATTAGGCTTACATGAGATTACAAAAGCCTGCTGATAATAGAGTTAAATTCAATTTCAAAGCACTGTGGTGAGGACACTGAAACTGTAACAAGCCAGTAGTACTGTTTGGGTGAAAAAGAGCGGATACTCTGGGCATAAAAACAGTGAGTCAAGAGGATGCTGTTTGCACAGTAATTGACTGTAGGGGTAATTTTTGTGATATATTGTTTTCAAGGTTTAGATAAGGCATGAAAATAGAAAATCAATAGTGTAATAAAGGAGAATTTGAGGACTTTGATGGGTAAGGAGGAGACCTATGGAGGTCATACACAATTATCAAAGATCTCTGTTTACCTTGATTTTATATTCTGATTTATTTCTGAGCCAAAACCTGGGCAAGTGAGGGTTACTTTTCAGTTTTGCTTTCACCGTTAAATAAATTTCCGAAGTGCCTGGGTATATGTGTACAAAGTTAACTATGCAGTCATTGCAGCAATTTAAACCCACAGCAAGTCAGAAGAGAAAATTCTAAAGGGAAATATACTGAGGCTACATGTCAGATGTTTCTCTCTTCTTTTCTCTCCCTCTCTTTTTATGCACACAACACCCATATGCACATGCACATATATTAATATATATAATATATGCAGATATTGATGGAATTCTATGAGTTGAAAGAGAGGGAAGATGTCTTTAAGGATCCATATCTCTTGCAGCAGATATATGTTATTATCACTGAAATGTGGCCTTCAGTCTTGAAACAGTTAAAAGAGTTCTACGGCCACAAAAGAAGAGATTTCTTCAGAATTATCTCCTGCCTCACATTTGCTCTTAGGCAAGCAGTTTAAAAAAGCCCAGTGATTGAGCCAGTGATCCAATTTGAAATGCAGAAATGATTAGAGCTGCTTGCCTCATTTCATATCGAAATTCTCTGATTTATGACAGGGCTGCAGCCAAGATCTATCTCCAAAGGGAATTAGTGTGCAAGTTTGCATATTTTTGTTATTTAGGTTTCTGATAGCAGCTGCTAGCTAGAAATACTGAACTGGTGCAGGGTTTTTCAGCCATTGGAGCAAAGAAAGATAAGAGCCTTATGTTTAGGACATTTAGACCCCTTGACCATCTCACCATACAGTAATTTTTAAACTTGGATTGCAGTAATACAGGAATCCAGCGGAATGGTTAATTGTAGTTGTGGAGGAAGGAATTACCAAAATTCTGTCTCCATGTTTTAACTAGGGGAATTTTAATGAGGCATAAAACTTCAATCATGCGACTGACCTGTGGGGCAGAGTGTAGAACATATAATGAAACAGAAATAGAATTCTGAAAAAAAATTATTACCTTATCTGGAATTTACATGAAGTGTTAACAGGAAATTATGCAGTGGTTATAAATGAAAAATATGGGATTTAATGTACTTATTAATAAAGATTTGTTACATACATGATACCAGTGTCCCAAATCTGCTGTCCGCAGCTGTCCCCAATTTCTTATTTCTGTGTCCTCAAATGCATTTAGTGTCTTATTACTCTGGAAGCTAAGGCCAATATCCATTTAACACCAGTGTCTAAGACAAACGGAAACATCTTTGTGTAGGGGTCAAGGACTGAGGAATTTCCCTTTTCTACGGCATTCAGACAGTCATAAAATTCTGGTCTTTTAATTGAGAATTCAGTTAATGTTTTCTTTGGATATGTAAACATTCTGTGATGAGGAGGAAAGAATGAGCACAGGATCGCTCTTAAATAAAGGGGGAAAAGATGCCTGCTCCACTGAATGAAAGATGAGTAACTGCTGAATTATGTGAGTATTGCACTGAGCAAAGAAATCACACTGTGAAAGTTTATTGCCTTAGCTACTGTCCGGCTCCATATGGAGTCATTATGGCCTAGAGTCTCAATAGTGCTCCTGAATTGACCTCTCTATAATGCAGCTGTGCTTCCAGGTATTAAAACCTCTCTCATATTTCACTGAATATTCCCTGGGAGATCCAAGGTTATTGTAGTAAAAACTTTAAAATTTCATTACTTTGTTCTTTGACAAAGAATTTGGTAAGGAGATGCTAAAGCCTTCAGACAAAAATGTGTGAATTATTTCTTTTAAATCTGCTCTTCTTGCACGCTTTTATTTTTGCATTCCTACCCTTGTTATTCAGGGGTAAGTCTGCCAAGGGAGCTGGTCATGTTTAGGTGCATTACACAGTTACCTAAGTAACCCAGTTTCTTTGTAAGATGTCTCTGAGCATAGTGCTGACCTTAAAATACCACCATGATATTGCACTTAGAACAGCACTGACACTGGGGATGAACTTCCCGTCCTTTTCTGCAGATGCCAGTGATTTGGAATTTACATTAGCACATTTGAAACCACAATTTAAAACATTGTGCACCAGGTGAGTGAAGAGTTATCAAAACAAGGACGGAATGGAAATGTAGGAAATGGAAATGAGGTTAGTTTTCCTTGCGACGAATTCATCCACTTGCTTGGGACCATTATTCAGACAAAACACACAATGCAGTCAAGTGAAGCTGTCACCTGAAGAGAAGGACTGTTTTTATATACTGGCTTATACATTAGGACAATCTATGTGTGTTTTAATTTTTTAGTTTCCATAATAAGAGTATACAATGGCATATATTGAAGATTATTTAAAATACAGAGATGGTAGGGACTTTTTTTGGTTTCTGCTTTTTTGGTACTAGTAACAGAAAAATTCCAGCAGAAATATAAAAGAACCAACCTTTGGATGAATTCCACCTTCTCTGTTCCCAGTAAAATTGAGCAAGCTCTCTTTCCTCTTGTCTTCTTTAGTGATTTGATTGCAATGGATTCTGTGCCTGCTGTACTATGAGTTTTATGATTCTGTGAGAAAAGATGAATATAGCACTATAAATGTCCCCTCTGAATGCTATTTTAGCTTCTCTAAAGATACTGTAATCTAGTCTATCCGTGGTATTTGCAGAACAGCAGGAGATAGAGTTTTTGTTAGCTAGTGAGTGAAGTTTTCAGAGCATGGACTCAATCTGTGGGCCTGAAGCTTCATAAGAGCAATCACTGATGAATGTGTATATTTTCCCATTTTCACTTGTGCAGGCACAAATGGAGATCTTTACGTGAAAACATGGTGCAACTTTGCTCAGTGAAAAGGTTATGCTTAGAGTTGTTCTGTGAAGTCCAGTGGTGTGGAGAGAATGAAGATCAAGTATGTCCAAGGGCATTTCTTTAGTTGTCAGAGGATATATTTGTCCTTAGAGAAGTCCCTCACTTACCAAAGGTGGAATGGATTTTTTCTTAGCGTAATGCTATTGTGGAAATATAAAACATTTATATTATGAAGGAAGGGATTTAAACTGAAAGCATGCATAGGTCTTTCTGAAGATGATTTCCATCCTCATAAAGTATAAATGCTCATAAATAACTAGTCTTGCTTTTATCTTCATTAAATTATTTTACTTTAAACTTTACTGTGGGCTATCAAGTCTGAGAATCCCTGCATATGTTAAAACCACTTCCACAAGGTATTATTTTTAAAGCATATTATTTTAATGATTCATCATAAAGTATGATCTTTTGTATTGCTCTGATAGCCAGTAAAAGTTAAAATATTAACTGTGCAGTATAGTTAACTTGGATAAGTGCAGCATTAAAGTAGATACACATTAGCCAATATGAAGCATCAGAGGTAAAATCAAAGGGATTAAATTTGACAGAAGAGCCCCATTTAATTTCTTCCAACCCCTGTGGTTCTATTGAATAAAATGTACTTTAAGTACCTTTCTCGACTGCACTAACATCTGCTGTTCTTGGAAAACAGTTTTTGCCAGAGATAGCTATTACTGGGAAATGCTGGCCCACAATGGCTTGCAGAGAGTGCTATCTTTTTGTCTTATTCTTACTAATTAATTCCCACAAAGCTTGCTCCAGGACTAACTATTGTGAGCCCAGCAGTGTGAAGAGGTCAGCTCTGGGAAAGTCAGGGGGAGGATGGTGGTAGCAGCAGCAGAGCCCATGTGTGCAAGTGCATCCCCAAGAGATGTATACATACAAAAAGATGTATGAAACAGGCAATAACAGGCAAAAATTACAGTGACTCAGCTATGGCCCTTCCAAATAGCATACATATTCTATAAATTATATCTAGTCTGACCAATTGGACACCATCCCAAAACTGAGGAAGTTAGCAAATCCCTCAAGTATGATTGATTTTCATCGGGTACGTTTGGAGAAATAAATCTTGGTTGAAGAAGTTATGAAACCCACTTATATCTGGAGACCTATTATGCCTCATAAATAGTAGTGATCATACCCCATGTGCTTCATGTTTGTGTTGACTTCAATGGCAGCAGTCCCTAAGACAAGCCCAGGTTATGTGATTTTATGTGGACACGTGTATGTTTGCATGAGTACAGACACACATGCCCATACACACACCACACATATGCACAGACATTTTCTAGGAACCCTGCTTTCAAACCACTTCCTCAAAGAAGAAGGGAAAAACAGTTTTAATTTCACAGAACTGACCAGGAGAGATAATGAAGTACTTTCAAAACTCTTTATGTGTGGAAGCCCTAGAGGCAAACCCCAGAGCTTTCTTACTTTTAGCAACCAATTACCACAAAAAAAGAGTTTCCCCAATTATGAAGTATACTAACACAGGCTGCACAGACTCAATTTCACAAAGTGTATTGGAAAGACAGCATTCACATAATTAATGAGAAAATGCTGCATGTGTTCAGGCCTTCTGTTAATTGATTAAATGAGCCTATGTCTAAATCTGATTATAATCATGCTGTGGCAGTACAATTGAGAGTAAGAGGTAAAGGCACTCTCTATTCCTCTTGTACACTCTCGTATGTGTGGACAAACTTCCTCACTCCTACTCCCTCTCCCAAAATTGTAAGAACAGGATGAGAACCGGGCTAATAGGAAAGGTAGCAGACTTCCCTATCGAAAGGGGGATAGCTTAATCACAATTACTTGAACAGTTGTTCTTGGTTTAGTGTCTTGGTTCCTGTTTAATCCATCACTGTCACTTGTAAAGCACAGTGGGCTTTACAGCAGACGTCAGTTTGATGCTTATTGTGGTTAACAGTTAACAAGTGCTGGTTAGTTTTCCCATGGTGTCGCAATAAAACACAAAACCTGCCATGTGCTTGTCATTTTTTTTAAAGAAGGCCACAGTGTTCCCTAAGGGTTGTGAGAGAAGTTCATCCCATTGAACTGGTCAGCAAGATATCATTAGCTCGTTGTGTACATGAAATCCAGGGGTTAGAGCACCAAGCGTCACAAGCCAGTTTCTTTACCTCCTTGAGCTGATCAGAGGATCAGAGTATCAAGGAAGGATTAGCACTGACTTGGGATTTGTGTGATTGGTTAATTTATTGCAGCGATGGCAGGCCTTTCATCTATGGCAACATTTAATCAGCACGGCCATGGAGGCTATTACGGGTTAGCTCTTTTCTCAAGTCAGCCAGGGCTGCACCATCAGCCCTATCACAATTCCCCTGAAATTTCCAAATTATCTGGAACAGGCTTTAGCCTCACAGTAATAAAAATTAGAAGAGATCCCTGATAGCGCTGGTGGAAAAGGCTTTCACTTGCACAGGGCAAATTATAAATAGTATGAACGTGCACTTTAAAAAAAAAATTCTCCACCTCTTAAGAGATGTGCAGGACTTATCACCCCTGCTCTGATCCAAATCCTCGTGGTTGAAAATTTATATTAGATTTTATCAGTGAGGCCTAAGTCTAGAAAAATCAATGAAGGTTATCTTTTATGTTGCAGGAACTTGTGGAAATATTGATTTTCATTTTATAGTGAATTTGGAGCATGAGTTGGTAATCACTGCTGAGCTGACTACAATGTTTGCCTACTGTATCTTTTACTGAGTTTTGCTCAAGTATTTAAGATAGTATATTCCTGTTGATTTTAGCATGTAGTTTGAAGTCAAATGTTTCTTAATACAAGTTGGTGCATCTCCTGTTCTATAATGTAATCCTTCAGAGTAATGTTGATTAGCTAATGTCTGTTGAATGATTTCTGAATTTAATAGCGATGTTCAGAATGAGAAAGAGGGAGATTTCAAGACTCCACTCATGTATCTTGCTTCTCTTTTTTCCTTACCAGTCACTAAGTAAACTAAGCCACTAAGTAAAATACAAAGTATAAGAGAATATAATGGAAAATAAGATAAAGGATGCTAAAAGGTTAAATGCTCATGTATGAAGAGACTGAGGAACCTGAATATCTGCTAGTGTAAATTATAGTTATTCAATCTATTAAGCATTAAATCTTTCAGAACCAATGAAAACTAGAAAAACTTCTACTGATAAAGGACACCATGGCCAGAGTTTATTAAATGAATCTAGATCCTTCATCTTGGCTCTAAATGCTTCAACTATGTAAAACAGTGATTCAGAGAGGAATTATAGAGTTTTTCTCATGTAATGCCCTTATTCACTCTCTGTAGTTTTTATTTCCATGGAGTATGTTTGCTTTCAATGTCATTTCTATTGGTGGTGTATCTGTGCAATAGATTTTAAAATGGATGAATTATTCCAAAAATCATTTGAGTATTCAAATAAATCTGTTCCTGCCAAATTTATGCCATTTTTGTTTTTATTCCAGGTAATGTGAGTTTTCTTTCAGACCCAATATAGAAAAAGGAATTTCTAATACCTTCCTCATACAGTCTCACTCTAGGGCAAGTAAAATAAAACTATGAATTTCCAAAGATAAAGCCTAACTGGCCATGAGTACTTGAAACAGGGATACTCTGAGGCTAACTGTAGGAAAAAAAAATTACAGTTAGCTTTAAATAGATTTTGGAGTATGGGCTCTGCTTGTTCCCTCCTTTGCAATTCCTTTGGGCAGGGCCTGTTGTTTCCAGAATATGGAAGGCATGATGGTAACAAGTCTTTGCTTGAGCAACTTTTTTAGTTTCTTAAGTAAGGATTTAAATCTGTAACTCTTTAGGGATTTTGAAATACATAGGTTTTTTAAACATTGGTGCAGGAAATGGGCAGAAATAGAGATGCTTTTTGCAAAGTACATGTCCTCAAGACAAACATGACACTGCAGGTATCCTTGAGCACAATCTCTAAATACATCATCATTCTTAGCTGCAGAAAACTGACAGGAAAAAGTATATGAATGTAGATACCTGAATCTCCTGGTTGGAGCACTTGCAGCATGATGCTGGAGAACATACAAGGATGCACTTAGCAGCATGCATGTATGTATAACATTCTGTATAACATTTTGGAATGAACTGCATGTCACTGCATTTATTTACATAGTCTTGGCATCTTTCTCCAAGTTAATTATGCCCTATTATGCTTCTAGTGCTGTCATTATTTTAGTGTCCTAACTTTTAGTCTTCTCCTTGAGTATTTAGTTGGTACATCTTTGGTCCTATCCATTTTTCTCCAATCACAGTCTTTTCATATATTACACAGATGCATTATGGGTTTGTAGATATGAGTAATGATGTGTCAGTGAGACCAGGGAGAGCAGTATTGTGTCCATTTTGTGATTTTTGATACTCTGATTAAGCTGATTGTTATTCCTGTAGATGGAAATTATTTTCAGGGAGACAAAAAAAAAAAAAAAAAAAAAAAAAAAAAAAAAAAAAAAAAAGAAATGGAATGTATTCCTTAGTGAGTGGAATTAAGAATTCCATACCAGTCCTGGAATTTCTATGAACTATGAATACCGGTGGTGTATGTAAAGGAAATTAAGCTAGGTTTTACCTCCAATAATGTTAATTTTTATGAAGTGTAATGAAATAGAAAAGGGTATTTTTTTCTTCTTATAGGCAAATGCTTGTGATATCCAAAGCTTATAATCCTTGAAGGTTGTCCCACAGCAACTCCTGCTGACTTGTCTGGTATTTTGAGCTGAAGTAATGCAGAGATAATTATTTCAGGGATCAGGCTTGATATGTTTGGGGGTGGGGTGTGTTGGGTGTGGGGTAGGTAAGTGTGGCAACATCTTTTCCCTTTAAATTCAAAATGAAATTATTAACATCAAAAAATCTCTGTCAGTCAGGGAACTCCAAAGAAAGGATGATCTGCAAGGATTGGTTTAAATCCTGTTATCTGAATCACAGGTGCAATTCCTTTTGATTTCAATGGGAATATTGTCTTTGTTACTGAAAGTAAAATATGACCTGTTATCTATTTGCTTGTCTGTTAGGGAACTACACATGAAGCTGCAGATGAGAAAACGGATGCAAACAGATGAGCCTGGGCAGATTTGATGGCCTTTGAGGACTTTTAGTCTTGAACCTGACATTTGCATGAAACTACGCTGAATATTTTATTTTATATATTTTAGGCCAGCGCTAAGTTTAAAGAAAACACTTAAAGGGTTCATAATACAATTATTCAGGATTTTGAACATTTTTTTGTATTCTCTATTTTATTATTATTATTATTATTTGTTGGAGTCTTTTGCCCCAAATCAACTCATACTTAGCATATGTTCTTAAAAAATTACCACAATTGGAAAGACTACTTTTTATTACTGAATAATATATTTTATTACTGAATAATATGAATTTTTCTTTGAACCATCTGTAGATTCCAGCAGTTCACCTTTTTTATGATTCTTCTCTGCTGCCATACACCAGTGGTTGAATCACTTGAAACTACCAAGTGATTATATACAGCAATCATCTGAAGCATTGCTTTGCTTAGCTGATTTTTTCATAGTGATAATTGCCAAAGTTGGCCATTAGTTATAACTTTATCAAAAGTTTTTGCTCATTAGGCTTTAGGAAATATTTTAGATTAAGTTTGAAGAAATGGAGATGTGCAGTCACATGATGAGGTAATTGTGTGCTGGATTACTGAGGTTTACTGAGCAGTTTCTAGTAACAGAGCAGATTCTTCTACCTCAGCATTACTCTGTGCAGGGCATGACACTCCCTTTCTTTTGAATTTTTTTAGAAAGCCCTTTACCTACTGTAAGCTCCATGACTCTTTTTGTGCCTGATCAAGAAGGGCAAATGTCCACAAGAAAGGAGGGAATATGTGGTGAAGTTCCCCCAGGTATTTAAAGATTCTTCAGGGGAGAAAATATTTGACCCTAGTTTATCCCAGAGAAGACAAGTCCTTGTAATTGACCTGGACAAATAAATCACATAGAAATAATCTTCCCCTTTCAAAAGAATTATATACAACTATCTCAAAGCCAAATGAATTGGGATCTATACATACCTGGTAGGAAATACAGGGACCTCAAGTCAGTTGGTTAGCAGGCCAGTTTGGGAAACTCAGCAATTTAAAGGTAATGTGGAAACGAGGAGGAATTGGAAGCATAATAAATAAATAAATAGGGATGTTGTGTTTTTAAAGAAAAAAATCTTTCATGAAATAAAACAGTGGAAAATTAGGATTGTTATACCTTCCTAGAATTATGTGTAGTAGGTTGACTAGCCAGTACATTTCTAGATTATTTCCGTCATATTCCTGGGAAATAAGCCAATACTGATAAATAGACTTGATGCTTGAAAAGCCTTTAGGATTTATCTAGTGATTATAGTATTGTAAATTTGGAATTTGACTCCAGAAAATGTAGTCCATTTGATTTTATGAAGAAGATAGATTTTGACAAGATGAGAAAGGTAAGTTGCTTTGAATGCTATATATCACATTAATTACAGAAATGTGGGAAATGTTTCAGAAGTTGAAAAATACAATTGGAACACATCCTGAGTTAGAGAAACTAATTCAAGTCATTCTTCTGGCAAACATTTTCCTACCTGTGTATATTCCAGCACCATCCTTACGTGTGTTATGCACCTCCCTCATTCTTATCCAAAATCTTCAATTATCAGCATTAAAAAAATTAAAACAATTTGGATCAGACAAAAAGTGTCATTTTTGCCCAGTGCCATCAATCTGTTCTTTGCTTTATTTACAGTGCAGGCAAGGTCTGTGACCTGTTTTTCTCACATAGGTGTTTATTAAGAAGGAAGAAGTAAATTTAGCTTGTCCACTTCAATGGGTTCAATTTTCTGTAAATAAGAAGAGCACATATAAGGTTTCTAGCATCATTCGCTGACATACACATTTATTAAGGGAATCCAGTTTCTTTTTTAAACCAGTCCTTTTCTCAAACTTTCAAACAATTCCAGGAAACTTAAAATTAGTCAGTATTTCTTTTTAATAAAACTGACTATTGAAGTACTGGTATTTAACTAATATTTTATTGTAAATATTGGTGTAAATATTATTTTAGTGTATTGAAAACTTGATAACCTTCAATTTAATGTGGACACCATTCAAGATCTTAAGAAAATTTACATGCTACTTCAGTCACTTCAAGTTATATGAGCTCATTTACATGTTATATAGAAAAGTTGGTTGTTTAGTAATATATATGTGTTGTTCAGTTCTGCAAAAATATCCAAGTAAGGATCTTTTAAACTTACCTGTGTTGAAGTGAATGAAGTAATTCTGTAAAATATCAATTAAGCATTTCACTCTCAGTAACAATAAAGTGGGAATTCCATAGTCTATTTCTGCCCAGTACTGAAGGATCTCTATTGATTACATGATAGGCAGAAGGTAAAAGGATCAATAGAATTCATGTCTATGGACCATATCCTGCTTATTTTACTTTGAATATGGAGAAGTTTCCATGTCTTCTGTTGTTTTCAATGATGAATTGTAGAAGACATAAGAATTGCAGAGATTCACTTTGCCATGATGCTGCCAAATAGATATTACAATGAAACTGTCTTGAATATTGAGGTACATGCAAATATAAATTTGATTGTAATATTATCTGTGACTTGTAAAAATTAGAAAGTCAGTTTTCTTTTTGTCTAAATTTTCTTGCATTTAAGGAATTTTTCAAGTCAAATACCTGCCCATTAATTTTCAATGCACTGTGGTTAACATATTATTTTGTTAAAATCCCTGGAAGTCTTCTGTGAAGTACTTAAGGAAGGGAAGCTTTAAAAAAGTGTTTGAAAAGTAGCATGTTTATAATGCAGTATAGAGATATAATTCCTCTGAAAAATATGCTTTTTACAGTCAAAACATTTCATAATGAATAGAAAAAAAGGCAGGAGTGTGGTTTATTAGAAAACATCCCATTCCAGTTGTCAAGGTTTTAATCAAAATCCCAGGCCTTGTGGAGTAATCTAAGGATTTTCTCTTCTGTTTTCTTAGTTGCTTTTTGAACTATTATCCCAGTAATGAGCAAGTAACAAAACTCAGCTCTACCTGTGAAACTACCACCTATCACAGTTCTTTCAGTCTCAAACAGGATAACCAGAGCATAACTACTGTGAAGCAATACAATTATGAATTTCTTGAGGGGGAAAAAGGAGAGATAAGGGCACAGAAGTCAGCTAACACTGATGCATGGGTGGCTACAGCATGCAAAGGGTTAATAAGATTTTCATTTTAGATAGTTGCCGTAGTAACAATCAAAGAGCTCAGGCTGTATCTTTTCTATTTGTGGGGAATGTTTAGATTTACAGAGTAGCTCAGCTTATTATATATCTGCCTTGATTGCTGGATAAGGTTCGTTGATTAAAAACAGAATAAGATGCATTTTTATAATACTGAGGGAACCCACTGCCCCCTGCCTCTGCCTCCCATCACTCTTTGTCCAGATCTCTCTCAGCTCTCTCAGCACTTGCCTGCTGCCCAAGGTGTGGCTGTAAATCAAGTTTCACTTGAACTTTCAAGGAGCAGGGGCTGGATCTCACTGAGCTGCATGGAGCAGGAGCACTTGGTCCTGAGCATCCTTTTTTTCCTTCCAGTGGCTGATGTGCACCTGAAGCCATGGCACCACCAGCTCTGGGTTTGAGCACTGCTTCTTTTGTTTGATGCTGTAGCTTGTGTTTGCTTGTTCACCGTCCACAGCTTAGTAAAAGAAAGTTTGATCAAAGGCCACCTCTGCAAGTGGAGGAGTGAAGGGGCAGATTTCCATCATCCAGCTGTTCTCTTCAGAATTAGCAGGAGCTATTTGACGCTCAGCAGATGTGACCACCTCCCTTCAATGTGCAAATGGGATCTGATTTGTGAGATTCAGGCAATTACTCATTTCCTTCCCTGAAAAACTGAGAAGGCTTGTGGTGACCACAGCAGCACCTGTGCAGAGGTTGTAGTAACCCTGAAACCTGGAGGCTGCCACATGAGACCAATGCCCCATGCTGATGGCAGCTTCACACCTCACCTGAGGGCTCACATCTCCTGGGAGCAGGGAAAATACCCTGCTCAGCTTGGAAAGCCAGGTTCAAGTCTGCCTTGAACAGCTGCTGCCACTTAGTGCCAAGTGATACAAGGTAGTTGTTTGAAGCTGATATGGTGGCTGCAGTAGTGTGGCATTTTAATGCCTAATTCTGTGATAAGAAGAGAGGTTCTGGTATAAAGTTGTACTAACTTGTGGGGTTTGATAGCTTGGTTTGCTCTGATTCTTCCAATTTCTAAAGCTTTTGCTGTTTGCAAGCTTGATTTACCTCTGGTGCTTTGTGGTGTTAGATTGCTTTCTTGGCTCCATAACACACAACTGAGGGTCTTTCTTTCCCCTTTTTTTGGCTTCATTGGTATCTTGAAGTGCTAGGAACATTTGGAAGCTGGCTTTTGCTTTTTTTTTTTTTTTTTTTTTTTTTTTTTTTTTTTTTTTTTTTTTTACTTTCTCAGGTATCTGAAAATTAATTCAAAAATTTTACTGGAAGGATAAAGGATTTGATTTTATTGGATTGGATTGGGTGTTCTTTGAAGCAGGGAAGACCTTCAAGGAAAAAATTACCTTCTGGAATTAAGAAGTAATTTTTTGTGAAAATGGTCTTAGCCGACAGTAGAATGGTTTTCCAATCACTTAAATTCAGTCTGCAGAGTGGTGGTACTCAGCTTGACTCTTATTACCACTGTGAGTTTTCATTTCATACAGCAACAACAAAATTAACCTGACCCCTGTATAGGACCTATGTGCAAAGTTTGTTGTTCTTTTTGATGCTCCCTACTTTTGAAAGCTAGCCCACTCCTACTTGAGGACCAGTCCTTGGATTTGTGATCTTGGAGTCTTTACAGGTCCCTAGGTGTTCTATTAGAGAACACTGAGCTGCAGCACTGCTGGCCCAAAGTGGCTTCATCAATAAAATGGCAACAGACAAGAGTTTGAAACAGTCTTTAGTCATAGGTGTGCCCAGTTACTGCATTCATCAAATTCACACTGTTTTGCTTCTACACATGGAAGTGAATAAATCCATAAATCCAGTCCTTTAAGCAATCACCCTTTTATCAGCACTGTCATTTAAACATAGTGGATACCAGCCTGTGTATATCCATCAGTCCCAGAAATGAACTTTGGTTCAAAGGAAAATTCTTGCTGCAAAGAATTTCAAAAAAATCAAATTCATTTCTTTCTGAGAAAAAAGATCCTTTAAGTAAAGTTGTCAAGCTTCCAGTTTCTTTGTTTATTGTTACTTATTTCAAGTGATAGTGGGGGTTTTTTTTAGTTCCCTAAAATATGTTAGTATGGGAGGGTTTGGGCTTTTCCAGTGTTATTTTCAAATTATAAACATAGCACTGGGTTCCTGTGTCCCTTTTACCCCTTCTTTTATGTGTAAATGTTTCATAACTATCTGTATGAAATTTCCAAGTAAAACGCATATTCTTGGAACTGTTTTTACTTATGGAAAGTGTTTTACCCTTAACTTCATTGTGCTCAAAACCAAAAGCCTGAAAACAGCATTCCTACACTACTTCTTTGTTTCCAGAGTTTAAGATCTATTATGCAATAGTATAGTGCATAATCATAATTATGCATTCATGATGATGTTTGTACTGGCTTAACTCAGGAATAGTGTGAGAAAGCTAATCTCGAAGCTACAGGCTGTTTTCCTGGACTTTAGATTCTGATCTGAGCTGTTTGTTGAGTCTTACTAGAACCAGAGCCCCTACTCACCAGTCCTGCTGCTGGATTCTCCATCTTTATCTCCAGTCCCAGTGAAGGACCTTCACCCATTCTTTTGAAACCTTTTTTTCATAGAAACTAGCGTAGTTGCAGTTCTTAGTCATGCTGCATATAATCAGTGCACTGAAACAATTTAAATGAGAGCTTTGTTACACAGCGATGTCATACAAACTACAAAAACTGAGGATACTTTTCGTCTGTCATTGGGCATTTTAGGGAAATTCATTTTCATTTTTGTGTGAGAACAGTGAAATAAAATCCTCATGCTTTTAAGGTAATGGGGAAAAATTGCCTGATTATTATATATGTGTAGCATATTCTTCAACTGGAGAAAATAACTGCTTGCAGTAAAGGTGCTGCTCTGCTCAGTTCATCTTCTTGGTACAAGCTTTCTGAAATGGTAAAGAAAATGTAGAGAAAATTAGATCTGTAATTCAGATCTGTGACAGATCATATTGATGAGAGAACACAGAATTTTGGAAAGTATTTGCTTTAATCAGATACTAAATATCTGACTATATTTAGTCAGTTACTAAATTTATATTTAGTATATAAATTTATATTTATTAGTCAGTTACTTAATACCACTATTATTTATTTTAAAATTTATGCAAAATTTGATGATATAAAAGAAAAATTAAAATGCCTAAAATATTGCACAGTCATAGGTTAAAATTTATTGAACCAATTTTCTTTTGAAGTCTGTTTTAATATTTTGAGGGGTTTTTCCCCTGGTAAGATTTGGGAAGGGGTTTTCAGTGGAGTAAAAAAAAAAGACTTTACATGAAAACACAAGCATGTCTTATGAAAATTTAACTGACTAAAGAAAATTTTGCAAGATTCCATTTTTGATATGCTAGAAAAAAGAAATTGTAAGTGAACAGATAATAACCAGATAATTCAAATTATTTGTAAGCTTTTCTATCGGTATTACATATATTGTGTGTGTGTAAATTTAATTGTTCTCCTCATTATTTGTGAACAAGAAAGCATAGACTAAAAGTAAAAATCACTAAAGGAACTTTGTTCCAGTTTGTTTATACATCAGCTGTGAAGTATTGTGCATAATTCAGCAGTGTACCAACTAGCAACACACTCACAGAAGACCATTTAAGTTTGTTTTGTTATGGACACAAGCTGATTTTAAAGCCATCCCTAAGAAGATTGTCCTTGATTTTACATTATCCTGGGTGGGTGTTTCATTTTCTTCCATTTACTATCATGCTCGCTGGGGAAAAAATATCCTAGTGTCTGCTTAATAGTGATGGAATTTTCTACATGAAGATGTAAGGAGGAATTAGGTTTTACTCCATAATTATATATTAAATCAGTGTTAAAATACAGTTGTAATCAAATCCTTTCATATCCCAAGGCCACACATTTGATACAGTACATTGGAAGGTCAGAATACTTAGCTGAGTATACACCCCTTGAGACTCAACAGATGTACAGATACGTGGCCTAATCCCAAAAATGCATTCATAAGTCTGGAAGATCAGAATTGAGCCTTAATTCTCTAAAGGACTGCCACAATGTTGTGTGGTCCTTTCATCCAAATTAGAATGATTCATTATGCCTAGTCCATTAGCACCATCAGGGATAGGTGTGGGCCATAAAATCTGCATTAGGATTTCTAAATATGTCAAGGATAATCTTAAAAGGAGATAAACTGGGATGTTTTAACTGAACTAAAAATAATTAATCAAAGTCATACATATAGGCTTCTGGTTGTTGAATCATACGTTAAACTTCTACCTTAAATGATTATTCTATCTTAACAAATATAAAACTTGGGCATAGGATTGCATGTTGGATTTATGCTCTTACTTTAAAATTCCATGTTTCCTCTTAGTAAAAAGATATATATAAATAGCTAATAAAATGAGGCATAAAAATCTTAAAAGTCCTCGAAAAAAGTCATAGACTCTTTTCTATTCCCCAATTCTATTTCAAATTAAGGAGGAATTTATATATAATATTCTGTGTGCATTCAGTGTGTGCACCAGAGAAGTTCAAATATTGTGTAATGCATCACCAAGAGAATTATGCTGCAATACCTACACCACTGACTACAATGCCTTTGTATTGAATATGTATTTCATGAAGACCTCACAATATTCATTGGAAATGTAATCCTAATAGGGCTGCACTCGCTTATACAGTTAAAATATTGGACAAGCATATACAAAGAACTTTTTATTTTCTCCCTCTTTAGTCCCAAGAAAGAAAAAAAAGATTGAAATTAAAAAAAAAATCTTTTACTACTGCTGAAGCATGACTTATTCACTATTCATGACAAAAACATTCACTTTCCTACAGTAAAATACACAACCTGAGTTTGCAGTTCCAAACAAAGTAATAAATATATATAATAAGCAGAATCTATAACTAGCTATTCCGTAGTTCTGTGTAATGGATATTTTATAGAAGGCTTTATGCATGTCCTTTTTTTGTATTTTTAATGGATTCACAGAATCATGGAATGGTTTGGGTTGGAATGGGCCTTAAAGACCATCCACTTCCAACCCCTCTGCCTGGGGTAGGGACACCTTCCACTACACCAGGATCCTCAATGCTCTATTCAGCCTGGCCTGGAACACTTCCAGATATAGGGAATCTTGTTCTCCGAGCAACCTGTGCCAGTGCCTTACCACTCATAGTGAAGCATTTCTTCCTTGTATCTAATCTAAAGCTACTCTCCTTCAGTTTAAAGCCATTCCCTTTTCTCCTATCATTACCCCTTTTTCTATTCATTAGATAAAAATAGGCATATGATACAAGAGATTTGGACTTCTGGAAAAGGTGATTTAAATCATCCATTCCAGGATAAGAAAAATTATAACAAAAAAAAAAAAAAAAAAAAAATCGGTCTAAACTAGAAATTAGTCAGTACCACATTAAACTAAGCTGGAGATGCAGCAATCATTTTGGATGGCTTTTGTGTAAATAGCTAGACCATGGGACCAGGCAGAATTAATCCATATGCAGTATAAATGCCTTCATGTCTTCTGGAAAAACCTCTGTAATTGTCCCCTTGATCATCTGAAATGTCTCTTGTCACATTGACTGCCCCAAGCCCAAATGATACTTGTGCAAAGTGAGAGACCAATTGTCAGAAGCTTCCCAGGGACTGATGGTTTATCCCACAGATTTGTCCGTCAGCCAATCCAGAGTAAATTCGCTGTTTGCAGAATTGCGGCTGAGCCATATGTGAGAAATGCTTGGCAGAAGTGAAATAAGTTACATTCAAGCAAGTGCATTCCTAAAGTGTTTACTGGCAAATCTCAACATGGTCTCAATAGTAGAAAGAGAGATGAAATTCCTAGAGTACACAATAATTTACAACAGTGAGGTTAACCCAAGAGGAAAAATGCATTGATAATTCAGCGTGAAAGTGTGCAAGCAGCACTGCCTTATATCTTGTCTAAAGATAAGTTATATAGTGTCTGATTTCATCGGTACAGGTGCATGTCATCTCTGAAATAGTATTATCCAAAGTATTCAACTTTACAGTAAAGCAGGAAGGTTCAACACCCATGGCAGATACCTGGACACTAAGACACACTGACAGTGCTCGTACTCAAAACAACAGAGATGGATCACTTAGAGTTGTCAATTTTCAGAATATCCTCAGCACATTTATGCTAATTACATCACTGACTAAGAATACGGTTTCCTGGTTCTGGTCATTGTGTAAACACACAATACATCTATACACACTGCTTTGCAAAGAATAAAATAAACAAGAAAGAGAGTAAAAGGCAAAATCAAATGAGAAAGTGAAGTCAAGAGAAGGATGGCAAAATACACTGCTCTCCATCCCATGCTCTTTGAGAAAGGACGTTATCTACACATAGTCAGTATTTATAAAAAGGGGAAAAAGAAGAGGGAGGAAAGGGCAGGGGAGCAGCACCTGTGGAGTGAAGCCAGATGAAGACTTTAGAGGAAGGAAGGACCAGAGTAGAAAGTCCATCAGGACAGAATGGTGTGGGCAGTGGAAGTGCCCAGTGAGTGTTCAGAGATCCATTTTCCAGCTTTTCCATTCCTATTCCAATCAGTTGGTTTTCACCTTCTCCAGGACCACAGAAGCAGACAGAAGAAAACACCAGGACTCGGCTAGGTCCAGGTATTCCAGAATACAGATTTATTTAAAAGTTTTTAGAACTGGGGAAGAGTTTGAAGATGGTGTCCAAAGGTATCCTGAGTTAAAAATAACAAATTGAAGTTACTTTTTGACAGTATTACTTTGTACCTAAATTACAGTGACATTTAATTTATGTTTATTTTACAGATTTGAAAAAAAGGCACTCTAGTTAGATAAAATGAATTGAACCCCATGCTTAGCACACATTTAATTTGCATTAGGCAGTCACATTTCATAGTAATAAGAATTTTGAAATCATATTAAAATCCTGACAAGTGTTGGAAAATATTAACATACCTAGGGTGTGGGATTTTTTTTGTTTGAATAATTTCTTTGGTCTGCTTTAGGTTTGTAGATGAAATGTACATAGTGATACATGGTGAAATGTATGTTCAGTCTTGTCACTTGACAAGTGATGATCCCTTGGGGTAAACAGCAGGGTTTCACAGTTGCAGGGAATCCCAGCTGTCTTTTGGGATTCCATCTGTGTGCACATTTCCTTTCCCCTTTTTCTTTTTGTGTTTGAAACGTTTAAAGGCGTTGGTTTGACCACAGCCTCTTCAACTGTTACCAGTATTTTTCTTCTACTATCACCAAAAATGATAGTGGGAAGTAGATCCTTCTTTTCTTCATCACTAGTTTCATGGCCCATCACAAGTAGCAATTTGTTCAGATATATAGATTCTTGAACACTCCCTCTGAACTCCTGGATCCCACAAGGTTGTAAAGTAGTAACTGAAACAATTATCCCATGCTGTCTGAAGATTTAGGTGAAATTAACTGCATACATTATGTTGGTATCAGGTTTTCCAAGTTTGTAGGTTTGGGGATTTTTTCAACCACATGGACTAAGGATTGCAAAATTTCTTTTGCATTTGGTTCAAGTTTCAAAGTCTCCCCTGCAGACGTAGTGGGGGCTGTAAAAGCTGAAATGCTGGTGCAATTGTAAGATTCCAGAGTGGATGTTTACAGCTGGGGACTGCGGGGATGTCCCTTGCAGGGCTCCTCGGAGGAGGCTTAGTCCCAACTGGTGCCGGTCCACGTCAGCCCTGCGCCACCCGCAACCTCGGGTTCTTGCAGCCTACACAAGATGACTACCAGAGCTAAGGACGGAGAAGAAAGAGAAGGGACTTTCTGGGGTCAAACCACTGAGAGTTTATTCTCCCGGGCTGAGGTCCCAAAAAGACCTCGAACACCAGAATGCAGGGGATTTTATACAAAAAGGGTGGGTACAACATGAACCAATAAAACTGCAGCAAGGTGTGGCTCATAAAACCAATACATCATTAATAACCAATAGTGTAAACAAGGGGAGGGGGAAAGATAGGGGTCTGGCCAATCACCCATCGCAGGCCTCAGGGTGATGGACAGGGAAAGGTTATATAACTTAAATGATGGACAGATAACAGACATCGGGTAAACAAGTGGAGAGGCGGGAAAATTCAACCAACGGGGAGCTGTCTCCAGGGTAGGGTACAGAACTTGTAACAACTAGGGAGCTAAAAATAATTATGAGGGGAGAGGACAATATGGCAAACAGTTGAACAAGAGAACAATATAATAAAACTGCTTGGAACTAATAAAACACACTCCCACAGGGGACTGTCATGCCTTTGCTTTAATTTGTGATGTCATCAGCATGGAACCATAGGGCTGAAAACCTCCTGACATCTCTAGTGTTGTGTTAATGGAGAGGAGTTGCTTCTGCATGTCTTGCAAAGAAAGCTGTGGCACTGTGAAGTGCTGCCACGGGCCTTGACTGGCAGGTTTTCCAGAAAAGCCCTTGAGATAAATATTCTTCCAAGACTGAATCCTGCTTGGAAAAAGATAAGAGTTTTCAGGGAAGCTACAGAAAGTGAAAGACAGTCCAGCCGATTGCATACAAATAAACAACAAAATGCGGATCTCTGTCTGTCCATTGGGCTGTTCAGATGGGATTGTCTTACAGCTTCATGAATTTGTAATCAATTATAAGGTAAAGAAATGCATTTAGACAGTCAGTATGGGAGGTGATAAAATGGAGTTAACCACATTTCTTATTATTCAAAAGCATCTTTAAACAAATAATAATTAACCTGAGATAGTGTGAGACCTGTACAAATTTCTGTTATTGTGCTGTCCAGAATAACCCTTAGGAGCCCTTCCCAACTGAATTGATTTGATGAGCTTACAAAGTTTGCTGAATTGAGTATGATGATCTTCAAAGGTGAGCTCAGCCTCTCAAGAGGGATGTTCTGCAGTTTCAGGATGTCAACCCTGTGATGATTCAATTGAATTTAAATTGAATTTCAAAATAGAAATCTCCATCAGTGTATTAACTGGTGTTTTGCTAGGCCAGACTCATATCTGAAGGCACCTGAGATATGTTTACAGCTCTCTTCCCAGTACACTCTTGGTTTTAATTGACTATATAAACTAACTCTGCCCAGGGAGCATTGGAACTTTCTCCAAGGTCATGAAGATATTCTGGTAGTATTCTGTACCTTTCATGGGAACTCTGGCTCTTTGGAAGTTTTAGGAAGAAAATCCGTTTGCAGGAACCAAAATAGAGTAAGAAACAAAGCCTTTGAGTGTCCGTACATCTCGTTAAATAATGTTGAACACTTCTTGGAGCACTGTGTCTGGGACAGGATGATCATGTCACAGTGACGTACTGAACATCAGCTCAGTAGCACAGCTTCTGAAGGAACAGCTAGCACTGATCAGGCATTTGATATCAGAATTTCATAGACTTCAAACAACTTGATCATGCCGTATTTTTCTTCAGTGTGGGGGTTTCCTCAAGTTTCTGCCAGGCCACACACATCATATGTTAGAAATCTTTTCAAGGAAGAGCCCATCTAATGTTACTTGTCAGCGCTGATTCCATTTAGCAGGAGTGCAAAACTATTTTCGGCCTGCTGTGATGGCTATTTTTATCTCCATTAACCTCTTGACTGAATATAAACATTTATTGAGGGTTACCTCCCTTGTTTGTCCAGTTGCTTCAAAGGTTAGTGAAAAGTGGATGCCTATCTGACCTCTTTTATCCTCATTAGCTAATTCTAATTGTTCCCTGAGAGATCACAGTTTTGACCCTGCTTGTCCTTGTCAAATTTGTCTAGTTATGGCATGAAAACATTAGCAGAAATTGCATTTTCAGAGAAACATTGCTCAAGTGTAGAATGTACAGTTACCTAGTGCAGAGCAGTGAACAATACTGTGGCTCTATAATGTGCCCTTGTTTGAACAATGTGAGGTAATTACTGTGTGGCCCCATCTTACAGACACCCCTGTTAGCAGATCCCTGTGATTATACTTGGGCAGTAGGGAAAATGTTTTGTAAGCTTTTTGAGTAATATGTAGCAGTTCATTCAGAGGGAGAAATAAAATGATGTTTGGTTTTTGAAGTCTTATTTGTAAACAGTTGCAATATTGTTGCTTCTATATCAACAAAGCTTTTTGTGTGTGTGTGTAAAAAGGTACATTTCTTAAGCTAGAGATAGTCCTGCTAGCACTTTAAAAAAACCCAAACAAAAGAGTATAAAGTAGGTAACACCTACCACCACTAACTTGGGAATGACCAACTGAATTTGCAGTATGACAAATATCTTATGAGTTACAGGATGATTTTCATAGAACTCTGTGAGAGTCAGAGCATGAACGTACTTTAATTCAAGTAGGATGATGTCCCAAAGGTAAAAGACCTGCCATGAAGAACATGTTACCCTGCCAAGACTTTCTTCAGTGTCAAGCCAAGAAAGCCCTTTTTAATGTTCCTTGATGTTCTCAGCTGTGCTTGTGCAGTTGAGACAAAGGACCTCGCAGGTCTCAATTAGGTATCTCAGACAGACAGGTCCCAGGCTTCAGAGGTTGTAACCAGTGCCTTAAATTCCACAGACACTTAGTGCAAATTAAAAAGCACTGGTTTAATGTGCTCAAAGCATGATATCCTGCTTTAGAAGCGAGTTGCTGCATTCTGCACCCGCTTCAGCTTTCAAATGGATTTAAAATGTAGCCTCAGGTACAGCGCATTGCAGTAGTCTAATCTTGAGGTGATAAAGGCATGACTGATTTAACCATAGCTTCTTGTTATCTTGGACTGGGGTCTTTTCATTTTAACCATTTTAAGGAAATGGCCTTTCCTGAACCAGCAGACTTGCTTCAGTTCTTACTATGTAATAAGGCGCAACAAGAGCAAGCCTCTCTCAGTGGTGAACACCTGTGAACCTCACGGGATGCCAGACCCCAAGAACTGCTGCCATGGTCCTGACCTGCCTTACAGCTCACACAAGATGCCAGTAAGGTGCATCAAAGGGAAGCCACTGCTGGTATCCCTCAGTGGAGCTGCCAAGCTTTACAAGCAGCCGGGGGTCTTGTGAACTTTTGCTTTCATATTAAAATAAGTTTATTTACATATCTGTGTAGTTTGGGAGCAGAGCTATGGGAGAATGGGAAATTCTTTTGAGGTGTCCCCCAGTTCTTCTGGGCTAGCAAAGCTGTGAGACCAAACATCCTGTTCCTCCTCCAGCCTATCTCTAGTGCTTAGAGACCACTTGCAGCTGCAGAGCTGATTACAACTTTAACTGCCAAGCTGACCTGGAAGCTAATATAGTGATAACCACGGAGTTTTTAAGTTCCAAAAAAGCGCTGTAAATGGTGAATAGCAGAGCAGACACACATGCTGGCTGCTGGTGCTCAGTCCACCTTCTGCCACCGCTGCTTCACCTCAGAAGGGATGAGGCCTGGGCCCCTCTCCTTGTCTGGAGAAAACTGGGGCGGTGGCCTGGGACTAAGCCTACCACTTACTAAAGGAGAAATTAATCTCCATGAGAAAGTCAAATGCTATCTCTGTATCTCATTCTTCCTCAGCAGTATGTGGTGAAGTATAATCCTTTCCCAGGACATATTATTTGTCCTGTCTATGTAGATAAACTATTGCCCAGCACAAGGAGATCCTGATATTATTTGAGGCTTTTTGATACCACCTTAATGCAGATAATACCCTTAGAGATGGAAGAGACACAATGAAATGTCAGACGTCTGGAAAGAAGTAAACCAGAAATGGGAATTAGATCTTGTGAAAATTAAATAGATGATCCCTTCTGTGCTTAAAAGATAGAATTTTGGTTTGTTCTGTTTTTTAACTTGGCCTCCAACTTATGAAAAAAACCACCTTTTTTGAATGTCTTAATCATTTGTGGTATACTTAAAAAAGTCTCCTAGCTGGATAATATTTCACTGTCTTTTTGATTGTACTTGGGATTACCAGAGACTGAAAGCTCATATAGCACAAAAACATGTTAAAGGCTTGACTGAAATAGCACATAGAGAAATGCACCAAGTATTGGAGTGTGTCCTGATCCTCCTCTTCATTATTGCTATGCAGCAATAGTTGCCAAGATTCTTGCTACAGCTTGAATTCAATTTGGGTATGATTCTCAGCTATGTGAGGAGTAGCCACTCTAAATTTTTTCTGTGGCACTGCTTTGGTGTAAATTACAGTAAAGTTTAGACTTTTCTATCATAGGAGATAGAGATGATACCTTGATTACCTTTCATCTCATCTGCTGCATCTCTTATTCAGTTCTTTCCTAGTTTATGTCATTATTTTCTATGTAATCCATATGTATATGCTCTACACTGATTTCATAAATGATAATATCAGGCTTCTTGATAATTTACAAAGAAACTTAACCAAATTTAAAAAAAAATAGTTTTGTTTACTAGCCAATTATTAATAAGAATTTAAATTCAGAATACAAGTGCATGCAGTTGGGTTGACTCTCGTAATTCTTCATATAAGCAAAACATACTTTCTGCAACTTCCCATAGAGAAAGCAGTACTGGGAGATGAGACATTGTACATCTCGTTTCAGTATTTTTACACCAGATTGGCATATTTTTACTAGATGATACGTTCCTTTTTCCTAATTTAATTTATAATATCTGTCTGTTTTTTCCCAATACATAGGGAAGATGAATGATGTCATGGAGTGCATATAGAAGTGTGACTTATGCACAGACATTTGCATGAAAAATGTAAAATCTAAAATGAAAATTAAGTAAAAAGTAGTATATTTGATAAAACAGTATTAGAGTCTAAACAGATAAAAACTTCACAAAAAAAACTGTGACATTAAATGTTTTTCTATATCATTGTTATTAAAATATTAATGTAATTATGGTAAATATATATTATTTAGGATTATTGATTTAATCTTACATAACTAAAATATTTTAAGCAATATACTATTTTCAATAAATATTTTCAGGTGTATTTTGTGGCTGTAATATGTTCTGTGGTAAATGTTTATATTCTTCACTACACTTCTAGAATAGTTATCAATAATAAATATTGGCAAAGTGTCTGGAATGCCCATGTAAATATGATTTTTTGTATCTTAATTTTTTTAATCTCGATCAGTAACACAGAATATTTTATCTTGCTCAGTAATACAGAATAACCAATAAAATAATAGGTTGAGACTACTAGAGAATTATTGGTGGAGTATAAAAATAATTAAATTCTCTTACAAAATGTTGGGATGTCTTGGACAGAATTATATCCCAGAAAAAATAATAAAAACTTAAGATGACTATTAAGGTGACTATTTTACTTTGTACTCTCTGTTGTGGTTTTATTCTTGATAACAGAGGAGAAGAACTGTCTATTATAGAAGTCTAAGTGCCACATACTGACAAAGTCAGGATTGCCCGCAAGATTTATGCCATTTGATTAGTAAAAGGAGCTCAGTGTTAATAAATTTGAGGCCTCTGCCTTATTGCCTCAAAATAAAAAAATTATCAAAGTATAGAATTTGATATACAGACAGGTGGTAAATTGCCTGTACGTCTTTCAGGTGTAATGATGTCATGCTTTACTTTTAAGTCTTTGAATGTATTAATACAACTGTTCTATAGTATTTTTGCAGTGAATCATTAGCATTATTACTGTTTCAGACGTAGTAAAATCACACGTCAACACATAACGGAAGGCAGAAAAATTCCATTATCCATTCAGAACAATTTCCTATGATAATACGAATGTTACACAGGACAGATCTTGGAAATGGATGCCAATTCTTTAAATTCTTTCCTGTCTGCTTCAGGAAATCGTGAGATCCCATTGATAATGAAGTACAATGTGTCTAAAGTTCACTTCTAAACACTTGGCTCTTTGCTGTGAAAGTCATCTACATTCCCTTTATAATTCTCAGCCACCAGAGATCTGTGTAATCTTGGAGATCTGATCCAAGATCATTTGGAAAAATCCTTGATAATAGTTTCACCATTCAATCAATGAAAGAACTAATGCTTCCTGCTTGTGTCTTCTTTAAAAAAATCCTGAGGCAGGGGAATAAGACTTTGGCTTATGGGTTTTGAGATTTTGTTGTTTGCAAATAAAATGATTACCATTATTATTCACGTTCCTAATCAAGGCGAACAAATGGCATCTGTTTGTTATCATCCTTCCTACAGAAGACAAAGGCTTCAGTCCCTATGGTACTGACTGCTGGCCCCAAGTGGCTGCTGGATGTGACTTGGCAAGGAGTAGAAGACAACAAAAACAACTGCATTGTGTACAGCAAAGGTAAACACGAACTGATTTTTTTTTCTTTACTTTCTTGTGTAAGCTACTGAGATAAATATGTACCTGTTGCATACTAGGAAAATTAATATGAAGTCTCCTCTTAATGTCACTTTTTCTGGCCATTTTTCTTCCATGTTCTGGTTTTGCCTTTTTTTTTCCCCTTTTAGTGATGTAAAAAACCCACATGGTACCTTGTAGTTTATTAAATGCTTTATAAACACTGAAGGACATCAGCTGGCATAAAACATACCATCCATTTCTCTCTAAGCGTCAGTGCTCTGGGAGACAACAGTGAAACCTATACACTTTGAATAGGTGAATTCTTTTTGACTTTTTATTTTGGGTATACTGGACATCATTTCTGTATTTTGCATTACATTTTAGACTACTGTCTGAAATCCAGTTTCATATGAAGAATGAGAATTTGATTGGACTATGAAAAGACTTTATGTCGGTATGGTAGTGTAAGATAAATGGAACTGGATTTCAGGGTTATCACCTCTGACATTCCAGTCGCTGTGTAGCAGCATGATGTGATGATGCTTAACTGGAGTGTATTGGTGAGTGGCAATGGGTATCACTGGTGTCTTACGTGAATTTTCAGAATTTTCAGTCAGTATGAGATCTTACAATGCTGCCTGCCAAAGATGTTTTATCTAACCCACCACATCTACCAGCTCCTTTCGTTCAAGGTGCACAGGTTTTTGTCTTGAATCTCGAAACAACACAAAGGGCCTTGGGTTCACTGCATTGCACTGTGGACTGTGCACCACTCTGGTGCAGTCACTGTGAAATCTTTCAAAATGCAGCTACAGAATCATTACAATATGCTTTAAAAAAAAAAAAAATAAACAAAACACCACTTGAATACATGGAATAAAAATAGCAGTGTAGCTATGTTTGGCATTTACCCCAGAGATCAGGTTGCAAAACTGTGACTTTCCTTCCTTGTATTTCAATTGCCAATCTCAGCACTTTGTGAATACTTTAGAACATGCAGAATAATTTCTTTTAGGTTTTATTTCTAACCAAACAGACCTACTGAGATCAAAGATTTGTTTGCTGAGGCAACCTAGTGACCATTTCAGCATACAAGCATCCAGGCAAATAAGCACCCATATCAATATATTAACATACAAAACACTAATCATAACATCAAAGACTCCTAAAAACTTACAGAAACAATTACAACTTGTTCCTATAATCATTGCAATTTATACACTTATAAGAGGATTGCCTTTAAACTGCCACAAGCCTTTGAAAGTTGAAACGCTGAAAACAGGGAATTTGCATGTTAAAAATGAGTCGCACACCAGGGTCTAATAAATTCTTTCTATTATAATCACAGAATGTCAACACATTCATTCTACAACCTGAAACACCTGCAGTACTAGAGAACTGGGCTCAGATCTAAAAAGGGTTGAGCTGCCCTCCCTTCACAGCTTGCTGATTGCAGCCCAAGTGGAAGAAGCAGCAAAGTGATCAGAGTAACAAACACACTGAAGCTTTTTGAATGAATTCAGAGCTGCAGTTTGCTGTTCATAATATTGATTACACACAGGCAAACTTTCCTGCAAAAACTTCTTCGTGTAATGGGAAGCTACTTTCACTCCAAAACATAGCTCCTGCAAATTCCCATAGGATGATGTCTTATCAAGTATAATATTCTTTCTGTAGTTATAATAATACTTAGCACATATTTACCAGTTGGACTTTTCATCTTCAAAGTATTTTACGAACATTAGCTAATTCATTAGACAGTTCTGGTCCTATCTGATTTATTCTATTGAAGTACTTTTTTTTTTTTTTTTTTTTTTTTTGCAAATAGTAAGAACTTTCTTCAGTTTGATGCAATCTGATTAACTCAAAATATTAGTATTTTCATTCAAAGGTGATGGATTTTGTTTCAGCGATCATGCTGGTTATTTTAGTACTTGGTTAACAAGGTGTGGTGAGACAGTTGACCAGTACTCAAAGTGAATTCTATTGTCTCTACAACAGATACATATTATAACTAAATTTGAGGATAAATTTGAGGTTAAATACCTGCTAAATTCACTTAAGCTAATGCAGGAAATAAGTTGTAGATAGGCTTTGATTTCACTCTGTTCTATTCCTCTCTTTGCACTCTGAGGTGGCTGCTCTGTTGGTCATTCAGCATCTACCCTTGCCTTGAGCTCTGTTGGGATTTTTGTACTAGAATGATTAATTGGCTTGGATCACAAAACAATGTCAAATAGAAGATGGTAAAATAAATAAATAGAATAATGTTTCTTCCTTCAATTTTTATCTCATCATTCCAGATTACATTGTTTTGATTTGTGTTAGCTTCTGTCTCCTATAGTGCCATTACTTCTAATGAAACGGTGTCAGCTGGCATGTAGCTGTAATTCGATGTTATGTTGTAGTTGCATGTGTATAATTTTGTTAGTTTGCTTAGCAATACGTTGTTATTTCTGAAAGCAATTAGCTGAACAAATGTGTGGAATTGTCCATGTAGCAGATTTGGTCACCTGGGAGCTGTTTTCCATACTAAACTCAAGATGAGATGAGTGGAGTAAATTGGCACATTTCTAAAGACGAAGATAAGTTTAGAATTGGCTAACAGTACATAGTACTGGTTGATCAGTTGCTGACTCAGAAGCACATGCCATATTTCCTTTTAGCTCATTACAGAGATATCTTTGAGAGCAGAATTTTCCCCAGATCCTTCAGGAAAACATAGGAATGTCAGTCTGATTTCCAATTCACTAGAGGCTGTGAGCACTGTAGTCACCCACATATTGCACACAGAATAATCACGGGGACAGGAGCCTAGAGTGTAGGTTCTATTGAAAGAGAATTTGAGCTGGCTGGCTAAGTCTCTGCTTGCCTTCAATGATCTCCTTCTCTGTATAAAATACTTCATATTTTACCTAGGCAAACAAAGCATATGTGTGCATATATGTGTGCATATAGATATAGATATATGTGTTTATGATGCACACATATAAGATTATATTTCTAAGTTATTACAGTGCAATCACAAAGCATCTTCTATACAAATCTTTAGATAAAGAAACAAGTTATTTAAAATCACACATCAGAGTACACTCAAAGTGAATAGCTATGAAATAAATATTCAGTATTTGAAATGAGGGGTATTCTAATTATTCAGTTTAGTCTAGGAGCATTACCTGTATTTTTTATAACTACATTTCCCCAGTACTAGGAAAAGTTAGAAAAGAGAAAAGCAGTTCATTAGGGATAGTTAATTATTATCCCATTTTACAAATTCGTATACAAGCTGGCTACTCATGGCATATGCCATTATTCCACTCCATTTTCTTGAAAGGAAACTTTTACTACTGTAATTACATTTAAAAGGAATGCTGTTTTTGTTTTAATATTTATTGTAAAATTCTCTCTTGTTTCAAAAATGGACTTTCAGTAAATCTTTCCAGTAATTTGAGGTATGTCCTAGAAATTGAGATTTAAGAGATAGATTTTATGAATTAAATCTTATTTAGAAATATATGTTCTTTAAAAGAAAAAAAGCTTCAGCAGAATTCAAGCAACTTACAGTGGTAGGAGTATTAATGCATAAACTGTATCATCATTGCTACATAGTCTACTTTAGAAATATTTTTGCTTAACAGAGTTGTGCACCAGACCTGGAAAATCTCTAAGACCACAGTTAAGAGTCTCCCCACAAGCTAGGAGGGGGGTGGGATATTTATTTACTGCAAATCTTTCACTGGAGCGGCAAGGATTTTAAAAAATAAATTATGAGTGACCAGAATAGAAACAGTGTAAAAACCACAGTTGCACAGACCAAAAGCCATGCACATGTAACAGACATTTTTCTAGATATTATTTAAGTCATTTATATGAAATGTATGGATACCTTATGTTTAGTGGCATTGTTAAAACAGGGTGTCTGTACAAATATTTAGCTGTGAGAATTATAAAATCATAAGGCGATTAAGTTAGCTAGTTGTGAAATTCCTATATTGCTTTTTAAATGACTTCAGGATATAGGAGGTGCTAAGGTTATTATCTGTTATCAGGAATACAGCGGAATTGTACGACTGGATAATAACTAAACAACTGACACAATGTAAAATTACATTATCAGTGTGTTAAAACAAAATTGCGCCCTAAAGGAGTCTACATGCCAGCTCAGAGCTGCAGTGTAATTATGCTTAACTCTGATAATTAAAATACAACGGAGATCAACAGAATCATTTTCATTAAGAAAATTATTAATGATGGTGGTATAACAGTAATTGATTGCAGAGCACCACAGGATAACTCTGTGCAGGAAAGCCAACATGTGTAACGTGTGTCTGGGCCGGCCGGGTTGCCTCGTGTCCCACTGCATGTGCTGCCGGCCAGGTGGCAGCCGTGGGGCACCTCTCCTGCTGCAAATCCTGATTTAGGGAACCACCTCTGTGCAGGCTGCCCCTTGGAGGGACAGGGGTGGGTGCTGGTGCACAGGGATGGGACCGGGCATGGCTGCCAAAAGGGAGGTGGCTGCAGGCAGTGACTCGCACACTTCTTAAGCCAGCCATCATCTCGGTTTGTGCGAGGCAGTGCTCAGTTTTGCATTTCCATTAGTGATTTACTGATGTTATTTCCTCCTCTGCCTGGCCTCACCGAGGAGTTTATGCCCTTTGTTATTTCTGAGAGGAAATATGCCCTTTTATGCCCTTTGTTATTTCTTGCCCCAGCGCGGTTCCGTAGGCACTGCATGACATCTCTGTAAGTGATTCCACAGGGTGCTCCCGTTAATTGTGCTGGTGGTGCGGGCACAGGATATCGAGTGCCATAAAAAGCCTCCATCTCTCCCTAAGTGAAATCACAGCTGGTGCCCACTGAGCGACTATAACAAAATCCTTGCTGAGGGAGGACGTTGCCTAAGGGTGAGATCGGAGAATTGTCATTTTCTTTGGTGAACAAAAAAATGGGAAGTGTGGGGAGGGAATTTCAGGGGAGTGCTGCTCCACACAGCTAAGGAATAGGTCCTTGCTCAAACAGATGTGGCTTTTGAAAGCTGCCCAAAAAATCTATTCTCCAATCACAATAGAGAAGAAGCCTGCTAGGTGGATTTACAGAATGATATTAGTTAAAATGACAGCTGCCCACACTGAAACTGTGTCATATAGTTAATTTATTAATAGAAGCTTGAGGAAAGGCAGCACAGAGGAGAGGGCAGGAGAGAAGTCAGGGCTGGAGGCAGAGAGCTGTGCTCGAGCCTTCTGGGGCTTCCACTGGCTGCTGAGCCCTGTAATTCACGTAAAATAAGTCAGTAAACATGTATTGGTAACTTATTTCACTGATACTGGGGTTGCTTATTCAGCTGATGTATGTGCCATTTACTGAAAATGCAAACATGGTAAAAAGGTTTCATAAAGCCACCAAGAAAAATTGAAGGCAAATTTTTGATTAATTTTGCTAATTCAATAAACATTCTAATTTTTAACATAGAGGAAAAGTCAATTGTTGTACAGAAGGGTATTCAATTTTTGTTTGGTGACAGGATTATTTTTCTCAATTGTTCTGTGAGATCCTTGATACCATGTTTTCCCCAGTAAGAGAGTTTTTAGCTAGCAATTTTTTTTTTCTCCTGCAACTTCAGGCAATGTAATGGTACATTACACCACAGACATACAGCATCAGGGACCCTAATGAGACAGAGGTCAAACATCATAAGAAGTTTAGACACTGCTGCATTAGAATATGAGTATAATTTGGTTTGGGTCAGAGAACAAGTTGTGTAGTAGGCCAAAGGTTAACTTGGGGCATATATTTTACATTGCAAGGGGCTTTTTTCCACATACTATTAAAAAGCAAATTGAGTAAATTTACTAAGTCTGTTCCACATGGACAGTCAGAGAACTGCAGTATCTGCTGTCTAACTGGATGCCTCCATTAGCTATACAATGTGCTGAAGCCTTTGGTGGTGCTAAAGGTTTTTGTTCTTTGTATCCACTGACAAAAAAAAATCTTGAGTTTTTAACAGAACACGTGATATCCTAATATTAAAGGTCTGTGGAAGGGCTTGTTTTGGATTTCTTTTTACACAATACTAAAAAATTGCAAAGCGTTTCTCAAGAGAAGCATAATTTATGTGCATAATGCTTACATAGAATAATATATCTGCATTCACAGTAATTGGAAGAAAATGTGGATACAATCATAAGGGCACAATTGGTAAGTAGATGTCAGGCTCCCTGTTTGGTTTTGCAGGGATGTTGAGAAGGTGGGATGCCAAATGGTATTGTTATGAGTGAAACTATTGCAAATCAGCCTTGATAATTTCCTTACTGGACACAGAAGGAGAAAATATTTGCCTCCGTCACTAGTGGTTCTTGTGGCTTGTTGATGGCAGTCACAGTGTTGTGTAGTTACTTCAGACACTATTCATTCAAAGAACACACCGAGCAGGACTGTGCTCTTTCCTTATTTTTATTTTTACCTTTGTAAATAGATCCAGTGGGGTATTTTCTGCTTTAGGGAGTTAGAGGTCAGAGCCTTGTATATTTTATTGATATCAACAATAAAAAGGTTATTTTATACAGCTTTATAGATATGCATGTAATAGCATACTGTATATTATTGCATGCCCTTTAAATTCTAAGCATATAGATAATAAAAGGAAGATGACACGAAATACTAGAGTACAACTAAATATCCACTCCTAATATGAAAATTCTTTTGTTCATTATTAGTGCATTTCATTTACATAGCAGCCAAATGGTTTGAGTTGTTCTTATATGTGTATTGATTTGGGTCTTTTTTCTTATCACTTACTGTGTGGTGTATTTCATAGCTTGAAATTGGAATTATTTTTCATTTGAGGAGACAAGGAAATAGGCAGAATACTGACATGATTTGCATGGAATTACGTATTTTGGACTGAAGCTATAAAAAGCTGTAAACTGAGTCTAAAACTCACCTATGACAGCACATTCAGGATGGAAAAGAAGCCCAGTCTGCACTTCACACTGTGACCATAAGAAAAGAAACATTGCTTCATACATTGAGACCACTGGCAACAATAAATGCATAGTGCCGAGATTTTTTTTCAATATATATATTTGTCCCTATTTTTTCTAAGTCAGTTGCAGTAGAATCAGTCATTTAGATTTTTTTTCAATAAAAATGTTGTCATTATTATCCAGATATGATATATATGCTAAATGTGTTTTATTTTTAATTCATTTTTTTTTTACCCATTATGCTCAGTAACTGTTGAAGACTGCAATAACCTTATGACCCCTGGGGCTCATGATACCATTACCTCTGTCATCTTCCCTACAAAGCAATAGGGAAGAAAAAAGCCCGAAATTTGCTGAGCCACACATTTCAAGTTGTCGACAGCCCCATCCACAAGAAAACAGAAGAAAATATATATGCACTCTGTCCTGTCAAAAGGCTTTCACCTTATCTTGAGAGACTGTCAGGGCAGGAACATCATGGAATGGACAGGAGTCTATTAAATTACTAAGCTGCTGGATGGTGTCTGGAGAGTTATGATGCTCCATAAATCCAGTTTGATCATGGTGGACAAAGTTTAAATCTGCAGCCTCCTAATACACATCCAGGTCCTGGATTGGATTTGAAGTTTTGTGCTGGAGACACAGAGATAGTCCTGTAGCTTGTGAATTAAGATTTATCATTTTTTCATACTTTTTTTTTTCCTTATACTTCCTGACAAAAATGAAAACACCTTAGGGATCCTGGCAAATGTTCAGCTTGAAATGAAAGAGCTGTTGTCAAGGTGAAACCATGACCTAGAAGCCTAATATCAAACCTGGGTCGTTCTTTGCAGGCAGCTCCATTGCTGCTGAGTATAAGATGTCTGTATGTGAGGAAATAGGGCAGGATTCTTCTGCAGCCTGTTTTGTAGTGATTCCTATTAAATACTTCTACCATTTATTTGTAATACAAGACAAACTAATGGTGTGCCATGTAAAAGCAAAAGCTGAAAAATGTTGAAATATATTCTTCCCCTGTTCAAGGTGGTTGTATGTAAACAGACACTGAGGTGTGATAATTCTATGTCCCTTATCTCCAAATGGATTAAGCCTGGTGCTAATAAGAGAAAACCCCTCTATGGCATTCAGGATGCCAAGCTCCCAGCAAAACTTGTGTGATGTGCAGCCGAGATGTCCAAGTGGGTAGTGGACCTGGGCTACCTGGAATGCAGCATTAAAATCATGTTGGGATCTGTTTTGTCTTTGGTAGCTTACAAGCAAGGCCATTATTACGGCACAATGGGTGGAATTCAAGTGTTTCCTGGCCATTTAATTGACCTGCTAGCCAGTGATTTATTATTAGGTCCCTAAGCTCCTATTCCTATTACTCTGGAGACTCCAGCAGGTGATTTCTGTGCTTGCCTGCACAGGCAATGGGAGAGCCAGCAGTTCTCTCTTCTCAAACTGTGTAGCCATATTTTGGATCCTGAGTAATTTATTTATTGATGATCCTTAGACTCTCTGTTAAAGCAATTTGTGCTTATTTTTGTTCTCATTAATTTAGGAGCTTAAGGAGACTTCCTGATGTTAGAGATGTCTAAAACCATTGTATATGTTAAAGGAAATGGATAGCTTGTGTTGCAGGACTGGGGACACTGAGATTTGTTTTATGCTCAGGAAAATGGATTCAGAGACAAAAGCAATTGAAAAAAAAGCTCTTCTGGAATGTAGGTTTCCTTAAACAGAAAATGGGATCAAGATGTAACCCTCGGTCATCCATACATACATCTCCCTCCACCATCTTTCAGGAATTGCTTAAGAACTATAACTAGAGATCATGTGTGACTGAATCCTGAGCTCTCTATTGATCCTGGGGTCAATGTGTGCACACTCTGATCCAAAGATTTATGTTGGCGTTTCTCTCCTTCTCCCGTGGTACTGCAGCACTGCTCACTAGTGCAGGCAGAGGCCACAAGGAGCAGGACTTCACAGCAGGGCACCATGGTGCTGAGCCAGCACGGCAGACCTCGTCTGTTTTTCCTGCTGCAATGGTGATTGCACCCTGTTCTTTTGGGCTGTGTTCTTTAGGTTGTGAAATGGGTGTAGTGAAGTGAGGAAAAGGGAGACTGAAGGTTATGGAAAGAACTCCAGCATGGCAGAAAATACAGGAGCCCCTCACTGCAGTTCTTGCATTTGAGCAGGATGTTCCTGATGCCTAGAGGTGCTCCTCTTCTCATCAGGGATGGAGCACCCCTCAGTCTTCTCAACTGAGGAAACTGAAGAAAGTATGGAGAAGTTCCAATCTGCTTCAATGTGTTCTTAATATCTATGAGTTCTTGTTACTGCAAACATGGAGAGAACTTAGAAGCCTTTTTAAAATGTAATTTCTTTTGGTGTTAGAAAAATGCTGTTTCAGGTTTGGGTTTTTTTTGTTTCTTGTTTCAGTTTCATTCTGTCTGGGCATATGGGGCAATGTGATGCTGACAACCAGAAATCCATGCTAGACTGTGCTCAGATTGTGATATTTGAATAAAGTTGTGATGTTGAAGCAGATTTAGTAGTGATGTTCTGTAACTGAGTGGTGATGCACATGACTGAATTGGTCATTGGCATACAGAACCAAGGCTTGTTTCTGGAGAAGAAGTTCCCTGTAAGATAATTTCCTGTGATAATATCATAGTATGTAGGCATATATACTTGCTTACATGAATATACCTATATATAAGCAGAAACCAAAACCTCAGCCTGTATTTAACTCAAGGTGCAGAAGTTTCTGAAATCTCTTCCTATAGCTGCAATATATAGTTCTGTGTTGGTCACTCCATCTACTCTGAACAATTATACTATCATAGGTTAGTAGTCCTTCAGAGGAAATATTATTTGAAAACTACTTCAGAAGATAGAATGAGTCCTGGCTAACATTGTTAAACCTTAAGAAAATTACTACTATTAGCTTTATAAATTACGGAAGAATGTTAGTTTTGCAAAAAATGGTGAAAGTAGAAGACAGTATAGAGAAAAAACATGCAATTTATGGAGCGCAAACCAATGTAAAAAGAATGTCAAAAAGTTAAATTCCATTAGAAACACTAGAAGAGACATTTATTCCAGTGTATCAGATGGATTAAATAACCATTGCAACTTTTTTAAAAAATTAAAATGCAGTCAGATAATACAGGGCTCTGCAACTTTATTTTGGTGAATGAAGAATTCTTGTTTGAAACAGTGGTGATGTATAAACACAGACACGTTGAAATTTTCCTTTTACAATTGAATATATTTAAATAATGTACTGGAAAAATATAAGGACAGTGCACTAATTATTCAAGATCTGAAAAAATTAAAGACATTTTTAAGAAAACTGAGAATCATTAGGTGAACAGGAATTGACTAGTATGAATCACAGAATCATGAAATACCCTGGGTTAGAAGGAGCTTAAACATCATCTAGTTCTACCCATCCTGCTATGCACAGGGACACCTTTCTCTAGACCAAGTGGCTCAGAGCTCCATCCAGCCTGGCCTTAAAAACATTTCCAGGCATGGGGCATCCACAACTTCTCTGGGCAACCTGTTCCAGTGTCTTACCACCCTCACAGTAAAGAATTCTTTCCTAATATTTAGTCTAAACCTACTTGCTTTCAGTTTGAAACTGGTCACTTTGCCTGTCACTTCATGCTTTGTCAAAAGTCCCTCTTCATCTTCCTTTTAGCATCCCTTCATGTACTGGGAGGCCGCAATTAGGTCACCCCTAAAGCTTCTCTTCTCCAAATTGAAGAAATTGAATTTTCTTGGCCTTTCCTCATAAGAGAGGTGCTACATCCCTCTAATCTTGGTGGCCTCCTCTGGATTTGTAACAGTGTGTGTTTTTGGGGTGCAGCCACGGCCCTTCTAGATCCCAGTCAGCATCTCCATAAAGAAACTGCTTGAGAACTACTCAGGCAGCAATTCAAGCTCACACAACCACACACGTTACAAGGCTGGCTCAGCAAGAGAGGCAGAAGGCTCCCATCCCCAAATCAATTTCCAGCAAGTGTTTATTCCATGTGCTGAAGGTGAATCTGGAGCCAGACAGAGGGACCATGTGGTTTTCCTCAGTTAAATAGGGTCTGAGGTTCGTGGGTGGTACAGGGGCAGGGCAGGAGGCAAGTGACCATAGAGAAGACAACAACTGGACACCAGGCCCCACAGCCAATGGGGAAACAGGGAAAGGGGATACCATGGGGTGGGTGATGGGCTTGCGAAACCCGGAGAGAAGATTGCACAATGTCTGCAAGGATCCTTGGGGGAGAAACCTTTGTTACACCTGGGAGGCGTATCTTTAATCTTCACTTTTCCAGGGCAAGGTACTTGGAAATTCCTTTAATGGCACAAGTGATTCCACATGGATTTGTTCCAACAAGTCCATGTCCTTTCTGTGCTGGACCCCAGAGCTGGATGCAGCACTCTGGGTGGGGTCTCACCAGAGAAGAGTAAAGAGGCAGAATCACCTCCTTTAACCTTCTGCCCACACTGCTTTTGATGCAGCCCAGGACTTGTTTGGCTTTCTGGACTGCAGGTGCACATTGCTGGATCTTTTCCAGCCTCTCATCTGCCAAGTCCTTCTCAGGAGTGCTTCTCCTGATCTGTTCATCCCCCAGTCTGTGTTGATACTGGGGGTTACTTCTGACCCAGGTGCAGCCCGTTGTATTTGACCTTGTTAAACCTCCTGTGGGCTACTTCTTGATCTTGTCCAAGTCCTCTGGATGGATCCCATCCTTCAGGTGTGTCACTCACAGGTGTGTCAGCTTGGTGTCTTCTGCAAATTTGCACTTGATCCTTTTGTCTGTGTCCTTAATAAAGATACTAAAAAGCACTGGTCCCAATAGGGACCCCTGAGCAACACCAGTTTTCTCTGATGTCCATCAGGTCTCTGAGACGTTAACCACTGTCCTCTGGATGTTACTGTCCAACCATATTCTTATGCATCTATAAGATCATCCATCAAATCCATCTCTCTCCAGTTTAGAAAGCCAGGATGTTTTGGAGGGCCATGTGAGGCTTTACAGAAGTCCAGACAAATGACATCTGTTGCTCTTTCCTTGTCCACTGATGCAGTCACTTCATCAATGGAAGCATTGTTGGTCTTTAGCTGAAGCAAATGTTCAGGCATAGGAATGGAAGCACCTGAGATGTAGGGGACATAGCACTGTCTTTGGCCAGACAAAACATTTGCTGACATGATAAGATGGGCAATTGAACTTAAAGTATGAGATGAAAAGGAAATGTTTTACACTAGGAAATGAGAAGAGTGGCATCAAGTGATCACTATGCATCTTCTATTAATAATCTGTTCTTTTAAATGTGAACAGGCTCACTTTTATGGTGACTGCACGTGCATTTTAATGGATTTAAATTATGTGAGGTTTAAATGCATTTTCAAGTCCCAATTAAATGAAAATTTAAAATAAGGCTGACAGATTGCTAAGACTAAGCCAGTTCTATGATTAAGGTTCAATTAAATTATATTTATCATGGGAGCAAATGAAGTATAAAATCACAAACAATGATATTTTTCAGTGGCTTACTTTGGTGGAAAGTGTAGTCTGAAGTATGACTTAGAGACTTTTATCTTTCATTCCCTCCTAAAGTAGAAATTAATTAGGGCTAAACAAGCATTGGCTATAGGTTCAGAACCCCATCCTGAGTCTTTCGTGGACCAGTGGTCCACAAGCAATTTACTGTTTGTCATGCAAAATATTATGTGTTTTATTTGGGTTTAACTAGCTAAGTTAGGAGGAAGGTTGAAATTTTGATAGTTGTTTAAGGAATTAACTGTTTTTGTTGCTTTCATGGAAGCCACTTCTGGTCCTTCACACTTTCTCAACAGATCTGCTGAGACTGATTCTTTAAATATGGTTCTTTCTCTTTCTAGGTACTTTCTATGTAAATCCCTAAATGTCAGAAGCTCTACAGGGAGTCAAGAGAATGCTGGGTTTGTACATGCCAGCAATTTCTCAGTTTTATCCAGTGTACCATAACAAGTAAAGCATGACAGTTTTCTAGCTTGCCACAATATGATCTTCAGTTTTATGTAGGTGTGGCACTGGTGCTCTGTGTTTGTGATAATCTTCCTAAAATTCATTATTTGTTCTTACTTTTTTCCCACAGAAATACGTGTAAAAGGAATTATATTCTGCATTCTTGTTTATTGATTTGATCTTAATTTTATAATGTAGGATATAAGTGGATTAACTTTGGACATTGAGCAGCTTGAAGGTTTTGGTATCTTCAAAAACTTATCCACAGCATTGTAAAAATTGTTCTTTCAAAATGCCATTTCTCTCCTTTTTAAAAGAGTGATGTTAAACAGGAAAAAAACTATTTTGGATCAATTACACCTAAAAAAGCTCTATAATATATTTAGCTAGAAGATTCCAAAAAGTGATGTGCTGATACATGACCTTCTTCTCTTCAAGAACATATGAACACATTCAGGAAAGTGAAGCATGATTATAGTGCTAGTGTGTCCCTAATTATTGCAAAGCCTAAACATTTGAATAGTTGACTACGCAAAGGACTAATTGTACAGTAAGAATTCAGTTCCTAAGTAAGAGACATCTCCAAAAGCACCCATTGGGAAGTACTTTCCTTAACAAAAGTCTTTTCTTAAATGGGATTGTTTTCAGCTATTAAACTGATACACATGAGATCTAAGAGTTGGTCTTCAAGCTGAAGATATTGAAGAAAAATCTTAAGTTCAGGGCTGCTATTTTTGTGTGTTAGTCTTGCATGGCTGGATCACGTCCCATGTGTCATCTCTGGGATGTTGATGTTACAGAGGAATCAACAGAAGCTGATTGGCAGAGGTTTTCTTTGAGCACTTTGGTGTGACAATATCTATTAATATCCAGAAGCGTTCTTTGTTTTTATTTAGTTTCTTTACCTCCTTTCTTTCTAGAGAAAAGTTGAGGCAATTTGCTTGTGAAGTTTGCAGATTCCAGTCACTAAGTTTTACTTAATTAGTTATTATTAATAATAATGTTGGATACTGGGGGAGAAGAGAGGTCCTGCAGTTCTTAACAGTAAATCTGAATCTATTTTGTCTTTTGGAAATGGCTGAAACAGATTTTAGCTGTATGCTACAAATCACACACCTGATTTATCAAACTCTATCATTTTCATAGTAACAACTTGTCAGATCCTGGTAAAAGGTTGCCTCTGATTCATGTTTCAATGAATTAACTTGCTGTGGCCCCACAGAATTAGCTAGTGGATTCACATGCCCAACTGAACACGATAAAAATTATTGTACACTGTTCCTCTTACTGTTATTTATTTTCATATGGAAAGTGTCATGAAAATGGGTTAATGTTTTCTAAGTGGAAGAGTTTTGTAGAATAATACCTTAAGTAGAGGACACAAAAAGAAAAAAAAATCTCTGAGGAAAAAAATTGTTTGGGAAACAATATTTCTTTTCCATATTGTTAAAGAAAACTTTGAGTTTTTAACTCAGTATTCTTGTAGAGTTTCTATATTATTTTGCTTTTTCCTGACATAAATATTCTTTCTGTGAAGGATAGACTTCTTTCATAGCACTAAACCAGTTAGGCTATGTCCTTAACACAGGGAACAGCTGTTCATGTTTTGGTATATTTAAAATATTTTCAGTATATAGCCTTTGGTTGGTACATTATCTCTTTTTTCGATTTTTTTTTTGTTTTGTTTTGTTTTGTTTTGTTTTGTTGTTTTTTTTTTTTGCATCACAGTCAGTTACCTTATTGGCATCTAATGGTATATAATGAGTGTAGTGGAGCAAAAGACCCATCTCATGATTTTCCTCATTCATTGTTCACATTTCTTTCCTGGTTTTCTGACTCAGCATAAATTCAGGTACATAGAGGAAATGTCTAAAGAAGAATGAACCACATCTCAGAGTAGTCCTTTTTTATCATATATAATGTACCAAAAATTGTATGTACCCAACAATAGTGAACTCTGCCCTCCAGAGATTGAAAAAAGTATCACTAGTCAGGGTAAGTAATCAGCAGGGACTTACGAGTCCCTTGACATCCTTTCATCATAGCTCCTAAATATTGTCTTAGCAGTAGGGCTCTTTGTCAAATTAAAACACAAGAGAGAAGGCACATAGGACTTCATGTAGAATTCAGGCAATGAAAAGGATCTGCCAGAAGTAACCAAATCCCAGCATTTTTATATGTGGCTTGTTTAATTACATTTGCATTTGTTCCCTTTTGAAAATGGCATGCATCATTCTGCCTTTTTCAGAGCTTATATAGCAGTCTGTGTGTGATAATCTAGTGTTTAACTACACATAGATGAACTGCAGAATAAGTTTTGCGGGGTGATAGCCTGCATATCATGTGGGATCTTCAAAATCCTTTTGTATTATCTGGCCAGAATATTTAGTATAAACTGAAGTAATCGTACACAAGAAAGAAAAACAATTATACAGTATTCTTCATGTCTGAGCAGCCCAGATAATGAGTGTATGATTTACAGCACTTGTCATTGAAACAAATATTTTGAAATATTTTTCTTGATTTTAGGTATTTTTTTAAATGCTCTGTAAGATGTTCAGTATCAGTACATGTACTTTTAAGGCAGGAGGTAAGAAGCAAACATTTCAACCCTTTTTATTTAGGAAGGACTTGGATGCTTAGCATGACTATTTATATCTATCACTATAAAGTCAAGAGAATAAAGAATTATTTTGAAGGATATTGATGGATTGTTGAAATGCAACTACTCAGTCAGTGAGACTTTTGATAACTCTTATATATACTTGGAGTCAAAGATGCTGACATGTAACATGGCTATATTTCATTAGGTTTATATAAGGAAAGTGGGAATTTTTCTGAATTTGTTTGATATGCTCCTTTTTTTTAATTTTTCCCTTTTTCAGCATAGATAACTCTATGCTGAAATTTTTGAGAAATTTTAACATAAAAACTTTACTTACTTATCTCATGGACAATTCACAGCTTAGCAAGTTCCTTAGAGTAGTTCCCTAGAATTTGAAACCTTTCCAGTTCTTAATTTACCACAAATTTGTTTCTACCTGCAGTCACACTATCTCTTAGTAATAGAAACAAATTTGTGATAAATGTGTTACATAAGTAACAAGTTTCATAAGGACAAGAAACTAAAATTTGAAATACTAGCAGGAATTTTTTTGTATTTCATTTGCATCACAGTGACACATGGCTTTGAATTTGGACCTTATTTCACACTTCCTCAGAAAGCACTAACATTTGGATTTGAGAGAAGGTTGTAATTCTTGGCTTGAAATATTTTTTTTAGTCTTGTACCCTTCCTTAATTCAAAGTTTGGGCCAATCTTCGGGTATAATGTAATTTATTTTTAATTGGGGGGGATTGTGAAGACCTATTTCTCTTGGACAAAAGGAAATACAGAAAGGCAACTGAAGAGTCTGAACACAGTGTTATTCTAAACTGTCAGGTTGTTCATAGGTCTCTCTAATACTTCTCGGGTTCTAGTCTGCTGGTGATATAGTTTCAATAGATACACTAAGGAAAGTGCCAAGACCAGCTTTGACAGGGTTTTCTTTTTTTTTTTTTTTTTTTTTCCTTTTTTTCCCCCCTCCTCCTCTTTCTCTTTTAATCCCTGTGGGGCTCTGTGATTTTTCATAGCTGGACTAAAGTTGTGTCAATGGGAGACTTGCACCATAAAGACTGAAATGTTAAAGAAAGCTACAAGGAACAGCTTTGAGGCAAGGTTTCAAGCTTTGTCATCACGCTTGAAGAATTTTCTGTTTAATGTACTGTAATGCAGTATTCAATGGGGACAAGTTTAATTGAGTTTTACACAACCCAGTTGGGAGTAGCGCTGCAAGGTAGGTGATGTCTAGGTTTTTAATCTTCCACTCCAGAGAGGCTTGTTGACGAAGTGGTTCTTTCTCTTTGTAAGAAAAAAGGGAAGCATGAGAAATGATACATCCGTGGATAAAACCAATTGGCAACCCCCAAAGGAATGAGGGCGATAAGGCGAATCCAGCACTTGTAAGAAATAAAAGAATCCAACTGTTCATTTAAATGAGAAACAACACATGTGATTGAGGAGGCAGGGAGGCTGGGCACTGGAGTGGGGAGGAAGGGACTAATAAACAGAGTGGCTGGTGTTGGAGTTAGGCGTCCTGCAAAAACAAACCAGGGTTTGTTAGGCAGATTACCAAAGAGATAGTTAATGACATGTATTTTTTAAAGTAAAAGGAGAGTCGGGCATTTTCTATGTTGGAGAAGGTGGCTGAAGTAGCAGGAGGGAGGAAGCTGCTGTTAGGCAAAGCCCTACTTAAAGAATCACTATTCCTTCCCTGAGGCCTAACAGCAGCTCTCTATCAAACAGCGTAAAAATAGCACTGGACCCTGTCAAAGAGAAAATAATACCTTCTGTGTAAGCCTCAGTGTATTAAACTGTAGTCCTGTTCAAGTTACTTCTCCTAGAACTTAAGCAGCCGAAAGGATAAAAGCATGCAGTCAATATACTGCCAAATCATCTCCCTTCTCTGGCTCTGCATCCCTGCTAAAGAAAAAAGTGTTTATCTCTCTCTAAAAGCAGTGTCTGCCCTTCATGAAAAATTCTGCTCTTGCCAATCATGTACAATTATGTGTTAGAGCTTATTTTAATTTTTACCTACAAACCAATACTCTTCCACTTGTTTTCTCTTAAGATATTTAAGAGATTTGACCTGGTATGTGACTGAAACTGTTCGTTTGTTTGCTTGTTTTGTCCTTTAATGCTTATATTGCTGTTTTTGGTCAGAGAGGTTTTCCTCCTCTCTCCAGAGTCATTTGCTGGGGAAGACTCCATGCTGGGTAGAGTTTTCAGGTTTCTTCTGCCATATCACCATCTCTCATTTTGCCCCATCTGAATCAAGAGGACTTAACACAGTGACTTTTTTTTTTTTTTTTTTGTAAATTGAACTGAATACCAAGGCTGTCATGAGCTTAAACAAGCAGTAGTTGTCGAGTGCTTTGCTGCCAAGTGAGGTGTTTGCACGCCTTTTGGGAAGGCTGTGGGGCAGAAGGGCAGCCAGCCTTGCACACACATCACAGCTACCTTCCTGCAGCTCCTCAAGCAAGCTCCAGAACCAAGTTTAGCCTCACACCTTTTTACAGACTCACTAGCAGCCCCTCCTTTGGCCTTTGGCTCCCACACCCACCTCAGGGGAGGGGAGGCAGCTGTGGCTGTAGTCCAGCCTGCTTTAGGGAGGAGAGCTGGGGGTGGGTTTCATAATGGTGCAGAAAGCCTTGGGAACGAGCTATTGTGTGGGAGGGTTGAATTTCACCCACAGAACATATACAGTGAGAGAAATTGGAAATTGCATCAGAACATGCAGAATTTGCACTGTGCTGCTTTCTGAGGTACCACCAGAATCCCTGTTAAATTTATAAATACAGCGCACATGCAAAGTGTAGAGCTGAGCAAATAATTCACAATGAATAATTTATCTGATAAATTTAGCCTTTTTTCTGCTCATGAAATATCCATGAACAGATCTGTGATTTGTAACTGCAACCTTTACAGTGCATTAGCATAGGGGTTTTTTAATTTAATTTCCTTGTGTAGTTTGGTGTAAAAAAGCAATTCCCTGTTATTATTCATACTAGCATTTTAAATAGTTGAAAAATAGACTTTGAAGTTGAGCCATGGACTAAGGGAAGGGGTGAAGGAGACAGGTGTTATTTCCTTGCTGCTGCTGCTGTTTGTCCAGAAACACTTCTTCTCTAGGCTACATTTACAGGAACACCTCACAGCACTTTTTATTTTTGCAGCCTCTATATTTAGTGTAGAAAACCACAGAGCTGTCTCTTCTTTAATGGAAGAGAATATTCTGAGGAAAAACACCCAATAATACAAAAATTTCAGGTAAAAACTGAGGTGAGGGGTCTTGGAAGAATGGGGCTGCACCCCCATACTTTGTTAAGAGCAATGCATATTTTGAAGGATTTGCCATTTATCTCTGTTGTAAGACATAGACTATATCCCTCTTATATCCTGAAAATGGCATCCTTTTGGATGGGCTGAAAAATGGCATCTGCATTGGCAAAAATAATAGGGACAAATAAGACTCATATTTCATAAGACCTTAGCAAACTTTGTAGCTTCATTTGCAGAACAAAATGTTTGTGGCTAAAAAACATAAACTAAACCCCTTAGGTTTTCTGAGATAAATAGTTTGAAAATGTAGCATAAACATGAATGCTTTCTGAATATTCTTAACATGATTTTTTCCCCATTATCTCTTCATCATTGTATTCTAATACTTTCTCTACAGTCAAACAAACTCACCACTGTTTACTGTGGATTTAACTGTGAGGAGTTTAACCTGTTTCACTTAAATTATCAAATGAATCTCTTTGCAGCTTTGTTATACACAGAGGTAGGAATTTTTACTGTTGCTAACCTAACAATTTACTGAATTCCTACCAAGATTTCAAAATATTTTTCGCATAACCCAATTTTTTTTCTTTATGTATATAAAACAAAACTTCTGATATAACCTCAGAGGTAATGCTTAAGAAATGGGGAGAAATACAAGAAAATTCTGTTGAGAAACTTTAATTAAGTGGGCCTACTGTAGCCCAAATAATGTTTTTGTTCTTCATTTGACATATTTAAGAATAATACATGGTTTGTGAGGCTCTCACAGATTTAATATATAGCTCTGCTCTGAAGAACAGCTTTAACAATACCTATCTGGTGAATAATCTCAATAATCTGCTTATTCTCTGCATGCAGAATTAAATCTGTAGGCTTTGCTGGGGAAGAAGGTTTACTCCCTCTTTTCTGATGGTATGTCAGAAAAGAAAAAGTCAGTTGGATTTTACCCATATGTTTTCTACTTGGAACAATTTAGTAAATTCTAAGTGTTTCTATATCAGTAGAAACCTACTGAGGGTGTTGAATACCTTTGAGAGCTGCCATTAAAAAAAAAGACCAAATTTGGTCCTCAGAAACACCATGCTCAGTGAAGAGTGATACAGAAGGAACCCAGCTGGACTTTCAAAGCCAGGATGAGTTTACACAACTGCTACTTCTTAAAAATGGATCCACAGCACACAAAAAGAATTGAAGTGTCATGAAAAGTCCAGCACCTATTTTTGTATTTATAATAGGCCACGACCACACATCATAAAAATAAATAGTTCATTAACTCATTTTTTGGTATTACATAATAACAAAAAAAAAAGCCTTTAGGAAGATTTCAAAGCAAATCCTGCAGCAGTCAGCTGAAAGAAGGAATTTTGGCATTTCTCCATCCTGCAGACATAAGACTGTTTCAGATATAAGAAAAATAGGCATAAGATACTCTTCTTACCTTCTTTACAAAGCTGTTTCAAGCAAAGAAAAACCCAAATTCTCTCAGTGAATGAAGTATTCATACAATCCCCCAAAATGTTGGTGTAGGTAGATTAGCATATAATAAAAGTAGATACTGTAGCAGGTTGTCTGGAATGATTCCAGATGTCTAGATCCATCCATTCTTGCATCCATCCAAATTCGTTGAAATCAGTGCTCAACCTGAATGGACATTTTTGAGCAGATCTAGCCAAAGCCTGGTGAAGAGAAATCTAATTTGGCATCAGTGGAACTGGGATTTAGCTCATAAGGCAGACTATGTCAGGTCTCTAGATACAATTCTGACTTCAAGCCTTCTCAGCATCCCATTTGTACATGTCATAGTTTTACAGCTGAGACTGGCGTAAGATCAGGGAACAAAGCATTTTCCAAGAGCATCCATACTGGACATCTGTGCCCCTCTCACACAAGTATAAGTGCTTGTTTGTATTCTAAGGAAAATGAAGCAAAGCAGAGCATCACAGGACATCCTGATGCAGAAAACTGAAGTACTCTGTAGATCACCTTTATCTTTCATTCAATTGCACTCTGGTAGAGTATTTTGGTGATGTACAAATCTCCAACCTTCATGCAGACATATAGACCAACAATTTACCTAGCTCTCAATCCCAAAGTTGATTTTTTTAAGTAATAACAAGTTGAGAAATTTTTCTTTCTTTCAAGTGTTAATGATTTGTACCCAAGGATGACAGACACAGCCACACCTGAAAACATCTGGGTTTGCATTTGATGTGCCTGTTCTAAAAGGAGGCTGTCAGAACCATCCTGGTGGAAAGGAAAATATTGTTTCTGCACATCATGATGTGGGAAGGAGACTTGAGAGTTTGCGACTTGCTGGAGATGGAGCAGATAGAAAAGCAAAAAAAAGCAGGGACAACTAAACCGAAGTCACAGATGATCCTAGGGAGGAAAATAAGTTTTGTTTAAACCTTGTGCTAGTGGGATGATCGTGCAATTTAGTAATAGGAGCTATTTCAAGCCAGTGTTTCAATGGCAAATCACTACATTTAAATTGATAACTCTTGAGAGCAGTACAAATTAGAGCTAAATACCTGTGCAGCTGCAATAATTTTGTTTGATTGTTTTTTCTTTCTAAAAGTTACAATAAAGTAATATATTAAGATAACATAATTAGGTAGGAATCTGCATAGCTTAAATGCAGTCAGTTTTATAAAGAAGTGTGGAAGCTGTTGCAAACAAATGAAAACATCACCCAGAAGCACAGACTGAAGAGATGAAAACATGCAGGGAGAGAATAAGAAAGTGAGAATTCATCTTTCTTTCATAGATGATAACATCAGCACACCTATTATTAATAACATAATATGTAATCATGAATATCTGTAAATTTCCTATAAATATCTAAGTATTTGTTCCATCTTACATTGTAATTAATTTCTGATATTGTCTTTATGCAGCTGGAAACAAATTCTAAGAATAAACTCTCAAGATTTATACTTGTAAATATTAACTCTGAAGTCTAGTAATAAGCTCATCTATGGACATTATTCATTATTTTACTTGGAATTGAGTGAGATCAGAAAATAAGCATAGTGATGCATTATGAGTAGAACAAAATTTACAGGAAATTTTGTTTTGGCATTAAAGAGTTTAGGGCAATTTGGAATGGCTTTCTGGAAAACATTTTCCTTTATTTCCCATCCAGTTTCTGAGTTTTACATTGAAATTGCAAAATGTGTTCATTTTCAGATCTTTTACTGCATTCCTACAAATGGTGCCTTGAGCTTTTCCACTGCATATTTATATTTTGCCAAAACAAAACTCCAGTTTACATCTGCTTTTGCCAAATTAAGACCTTTATTTCCATTTCACCAAAATTTAGGAGAAGGAGTTCAAATTAGAGATCATTAAATAATGATTTATCCTTTTAAGTTAAGGCTTAGTATCTTCAGAAAATATTAAATTAATTCATTATTAAAAATAACTGAATTATTTTAAAATATTTTAATTTAATTTTTTTATGTAGAATGATAAGTTTTCTGTTGAAATGGAGAGCTCTACATTGCTGGGCTACAGCCCAATTCTGTTAGGAAAATGTGCTGCAATTGCTGAAGTATTGCAAGCAATGAATGATTCCCAGGAAATGAACAATAGAAAATATGGACACGTTAATCTGTCTAGTTTTCCTTCCTTTTGCAAAAGAAAAAAAAAAAAAAAAAGGCAGGCATGCAAGCAAGGATCATACTCTCTCTGATATTAAAATCTATGGGAATTTGATGAGATAAAAGAAATGTTAAATGAACATTCTTCCTCTAAACAGACATGTCTAGAAAGGCAATTTTAGTAGTACAGCAGTGTAGCATTTTGTTTTTTCTGCAATAAAGCCATCAGATCAATAAAAAATTATGTAGCAGATTATTATTACACTGTGCTCACTATAGCTCTAATCGTAAATAATACAGCAGTTATCCTGGTTATATTAATTATAATTAGAATGCAGATAATGCAGACGGTCTTTTATTACTAGAGCCAAATCAATTTTCCAGTGTTATTCAATGCAAGGTCACACAAAGTTGTTGAAGCTCTTAGACTTCTTATGAAATGACCTGCATATGTAAGAGAGGGTTTGGCTCAGCTGTGTAAGACACATTGACTGGGAAGTGCATTGAAATAATTACAGCCATGAACTCTTGCCTGTAATGGCAGAATTTCATTTTATAAAGTAAGCATAGCTGTAATCCAGGCTCCTTTATGGTGGGAAGCCTCATAAATCTTTCAGAGAAGACCAAGTCTTTCTCTTATTTGTAAAGCAGAAATCAAAATGAATTAGTTTCTGTTGTTATTCTTTCCATCTGTGCTGTTGTGTTAAACATACTGAATGTGTTCATGTTGTGTATCAATACAGAAAAAAAATTAAAATAAGAAAATACTTAATGGAAATGTTTCATTATTTTAACATAGACTGTTTTTAAGTTCACTCGTTTGGGCTCTGCCTCTCCTGGATCGCTTAAAGCTTTTATCATCTTTTGGGATTGCATTGGCTTAATGTATTTGTCTTCTATCTCTCATGGCTTCAGTTTAACTCAGAATCACAGAGGAACTGATATGCTTAAAATGTGCCTGTCTGTCCTGTAACTGATGAGCAGATTAGTAGGACACTGCCAGATAATCATCTCTCAGATGCATTGGATTCATATGTGTAAATGGCACATGGCAGAGAGGGGGAAAGATGAGGAAAGTGTCTTTTCAGTTGTGTGCTTTTCTGCTTTCTTTAAGCATGTGTGCAGATGGCCATTAGATATGCTCTATGGTGGATTCTTGCAGTTTGGAATTTACTTTTCCTCTTTTTGTTCTATGTGGTGTGTATCGAAGTGCTTCCACAGAAACAAAGCAGCCAATAGTAAAGAGAGCGGAGGCTGTGAGTACGAGCTAGTTTAGTGAGAGGCACAGTGCTAGGAACAATGTGAAGAATAAAGGGTTGGTTGCCATTTGCTTGCTCACTTGCTTCGTTTTGCTTTGCTTTGTTATTCAATAGAACATATGCTAGAGAAAAAAAGGAATGGCCGTCCACTGAAAAAAACCCATGTATTTATTTGAAGAATTGGTGATACTTAAATCTTTAATATTTCTCTCCAAATTGTGCACTCCAATTTGCTTTTAAATCAGCAGGAATTTGGCATCTGCATGGGAGCATAGCTGTCCAGGCAATCTCCTGCATGCCCACATGTGTTCAGCCTTACATCTGGCCTCTAAGTCATACCTTCAATCAGCAGTGTGATGGCATTTAAAAAAGGGTCTCTGATCACTTTTTGGTTTTTTTAGCTTGTCATAAATCCTATTATCAGCAGTACCTGAGCTTGAGGAATTCAGTCATTTGAATCAAAATGCTCCCTTCTGACAATAACCAAGGAAGGAGACAAAACCATTTGGCAAGCAAATGAATCTTAAGTACACACACTGGAAATGTTTATACTTTGTTCTAGATAAATGTAGGCTGCATTTTGATAGTGTATCAGTATTCAGCTTATAGAATGTGAATGGGATTTATGTGTGAGAGAAATAGAGGAAGGGGTGTTAAGGAAAACTTGGTATAAATAGACTTGGAGGCTTTATTCAATTACTAGAGACATCATTTTCAAACCAAATTATTCAAAATGTAAAAAAAAATATTAAAAATTATCTTTAGAGATACTTCTGTGACATCTATGATGTTATATCTGTGATACTTCTCATGGATCCTCCAGTTTTGTGTGACTTGATTTAATCTTATCTAGAGATAATATGATCTCTCTGAGTACTACTTGCCTCTTTATTTTGATGGCAGTCATTTAATCTTTTTTTTTTTTTTTTTTTTTCATAAGCCTCCCATTCTCTGAAAACACATTGCTGGGTTTGGTTGGTTGGTTTGGTGTTTTATTTATAATAATGTAGTAGCACTTGCAGGTTTGGGGTATCATGCCCTAAGCTTGAGATGCAAAACAGAGCAAGGAAATATTGGGCCAAAATTGATTTTAGTTTATCAATTTTACTTCACAGAAGTAAATGTTCCATTTTAACTCATAAAAGAGCCCAGCATCGTTTTCCTCCTTTTCACCTAAATTGTTTGGTTTTATACAAAGGGAGAAAACTCACACTTTTGAAAAGTTCATTTTGAAGCCAAGCAGTACAAAGGTATACTATATGATTGCTTAGTGCACAACTTTTCCTTTTCTTTGCGTAAAAAATTCTGAGGCTCATGGTATATATTCTTGTGAGGGTTTTTTTTTAAGGCACTCTATCTCAGAGGTAGCATGTGTATCAGGGGAGGCAGGGATTGCTATGGTAAGTACCCCTGCTTCAAATAATAGGATTTGGGAATTATTTTCAGTCCAAAACATAAGGGAAAAAAATGTCTAAAAGTGACCTTGTCATCTGAATTAACTTCCATGAGATTCCACTTTAAAATGATATGCCCAGTATTATCATTTTACTGCCAAAAACTGGGAACACTTCCAAATTTTGACTTAGAAATTATTGTACTTCCAACTGAAAAAAAAAAGAAGCTTTTTGAAGTACTTCTTTTTGTTGAATACTGTAATAGATGGCTCTGTAAAATCCTGAGTAAATGGCCAAGACCGCAAGTTCGAGCTGCCCCCAAGGCAGTCTTATCTTACACACAGGCTTTTAGAAGATTTTTGTTTTGTTCTTGAATGTGTGTAGTTTATGTGTTTCATCAGAAGATGCCTGGTTTTTTGCCTGACTCTACACCCCCATGTCAATACCACTCAGGTTCACAAGGGGAGTTAGCCGCGGGATTTGTGCTGTGCTGAAGAAGAAAGATTATCTTTCCTGTAGGGTGGGGGGAAGCGCATTGTGCACATCTCTGTAAAGTAAAGACTGCGGGAGAAAATGAAGAGGGCATAACTTTTTAATATACAATAGCATTCCTAAGTTAATATAGCATGCTGGAATGTAGTGGAACATTTTATTATTCAGCAGTCGTTTTTCTTTACATCTTGTAAATAAAATGTTCCTTGTCTTAACGGGCATTCAGCAACAGCAGGGTAGGTTTCTAATCAGCCACACAAACCACTGCTCTAAGTGCACTTGATAGTGTCTCCAGCAAATAGCTTTAGAAAATATCCTTCGTAGTGTACGTACCCTCGTGTGAGGATTACCTGCAATGATACGATACATCCTCATGCATTCAGGCAACCTCGTGTGCCTCTGATCTATCCTGGCTTTCACTGTCACTGTTTCCGAAATGGCCTTTCTGCCTCCTGATCAAAACACAGAGCAAAAAAGTACCATCTGGACACTGCATGCTAAAAAGTCAAAGATCTGTACACTGCATTTTGCCCAAAAGGACATTTCCTTGTCAGTTAAGCTGCCATGTACTTTAGTCTGTCACTGATAACTAACAAAATTACAGTATGGTAATTTTAATTGGAAGCTATCCATTTTTATCCCTCAGGTTTTTCTTTTATTCCCTGTGGCAATCTTCTCCTGCAGCAGGCTCCCTGGCTGTGGCACAGGCGTGGGCAGAGCCCGGTGGGAGGCCAGCGCGCTGGGCACGGCGGTGTCCAGCTGCCAGGGTGCCAGAGCCGCCCATCCAGCCTCAGCCCCGTCTGTCCTTTTCCTAATTCCTTCATTCTGCTGCTTTTTCACTCACCTGGAGGCCCACAAAGCCATTTAACAATTGAGGTTATAGAGGAAAAAAGGCAGTCCCCCCCAACTGCTGGATTTTGGGAAGGTACTGATATGGGCAAGGGAGGGGGCACACTGGTGTTAGATGGAGAAGGAACATTTCCCTGTTGGAAAGCTGTAAGTAAGAATATTTAGGACATCAGTTTTGTTGTTACTGGGGAAGCAGAGAGGGAGTAAGAGCCTCTCACCAGAAATAAGAACAGCATCCATGACTGCAGGAGTAGAGAGGAGGGGTAGCTTGCTTTTAGAGGGCAAAAACCAGGGTAAGGACAGGAAAGTGGAAAGTAAAAAAGATGAAAAAGGAATCAAACTCATGGGATATGAAAGACTCTATTTTCATTTTAATGTATACATAAAGATTGATGTTGTTTAGCTTATATTTATTTGTCTGTTTGTTATCTGAGTGGTGCATGGTGCAGGGAATTTTACTGTTTTTTCCTTTTATCTGGATGACTCAGAAAAGTAAAAAATGCAGCCTGTAATATTAGCTTATGGCCTGGCAGAATAGAAAGGGGTGCAAGCCAAACTCCCAGTCACCTGAATCTCCTTGCAGAGGAGAATCAGGTACACATTTCAAATGTGGAAATAAATTCAGTGTCTGAATGCACCAAAATAGAGTAAGTGTGCATATGGACTTAGATATCCAAATAGTAATTAAGCATTTCTTTTAAGAGAATTTGGATCTCTACAGAATTAATTCCAGATTAAAAACATAACATGCATTTTTCAAGTTACCATTTTGTGGCCATACAATTTTGTGTGAAATAAATTTCTGTTGTCCATTTTCACAGCATCTTGAACTGTTACAGTCCAAGTTAGTTCGTGCACTACCAGATGGATTTTTATAAAGTTTTTAATGACAAGATAACAACATATAGTCTAAATTTAAGAGGTTGACAGTTCTTATCATCTTAGAAAATATCTATAAATATACCAAAAATCAGAAAATGTTAAAACGAGCATCATCATCACATAAGTCTAAAAATTGGGCTGGAATTGTGACTGCAAGAACAGCATGGGAAAAACAGAATGGCGTGGAATGTAAGCACCCTATAGACTGGGCACAAAAGTTATCCTTCTGAATTTGCAGTGGATTATGTCAGAGGTCTTTTTCCTTAGCAAAAGTTACACAAAATCCTGTGTCTAAACATCAGAAAAATACGAATATTTAAAAGCACAAAATGAGCAAGGTCAAAATTCATGTGGCCAATGTGCAGCTAAATTTGTGAAAACAAGTAATTTGTAGTTGTAGTTTTATTATATATTTTTATAATTTAGCTAGGTTCAGTTATCTTTGTGACTCCAGTATGGAAAACCACTGAACAAGGCATTTGATCCTGTTCTTTAATAGGAGAATGCTAATGGTGGATCCAGTTCAGTATTCTCTCTGGATTATGGTTTGTGAACTTTATAAAAATATGTCTGTAGTAAGTTTCAAAAAACAGCAGAAAGTATTGCATGAGAAAGATCCAGACAACACATCAGATGAGAAAAATCCATGCAGAGAAGTGGAAATTATGCAATGTTTTTCTCCTGAAGGACCACAGCTGTATTTCTCAGCAGAGAAGGAAAGTCTTTTAAGCTGTAACGTTGATCATCAATATCCCTCATGGATCTCTGGCAGGGTGGCTTTCATACAGTTGTGCTGACAGTGTTTCCTTTCTTAGCTGCTTCCTGAAGAAGCCTTGCTGAGGAGAAGGATGCTGAAAAGGTTAATGGGAAGCCCTGATAAATCTGCAGAGACTGCCTATATCATTAGAATCTCTTACACATATCAAAATGATAGCCTACACCTAAGGAAAAATATTTTTTTGAGTTTTATGTAGTCTTTGTGACAGCAAATCAGTTCTCAGTCCCCGTTTAGAGAACTGTTGGGCTTTCTGTGAGGTGGGTGGCTGGGCAGGAGCAGGGTACCTCTGTGCCCTGGTGCTACACCAGCCAGAGCATCTGAAGTGCATGGAGAGGTGGCACAGCCATTCCCAACTTCCCTTCCACAAGATAAAGAAAGATTTGCATTGGAAAAGATCATATTCTTACATTTGGGCCAAATCTTACCAAAGATGCATCTGAAGAGCAGCTCTGTGCAGCCACTCCCCGTGCAGCTCCCACACTGCCTGGCTAAGCCTCAGGCATGGTCCATTGTCAGGAATCTCCAGCCTGAATCACTAAAGGCAGTTTTCCAGTGCCTGTCTCCAAGATCCTCTGCCCCAATAGGAGGAGACTTTTTATCACGATGATATTTTCCTGACAAACTTACAAAAGACATGTTTAATTTTTTTTTCTAACAATGCCTTGCTATCTATGTTTATTTAAGCCTAGTCACAGTCCTGTTAGAACTTTTTTATCAGACCTTGAAAACTGAGTAGAAAAGTAGATTGCTGCCTTTTCCTTCCACTTTTGGAAAGCTGGAATCCAATCTAGCTCAAAACATAAAATATACTTTTGTTACCACAAGATTGCAGCAGAGGTTAGTAGCAATGTGTATTTTATAGTATATTTTCTCTGAAGGGAAAATTCATACTATAGCTATTCACACTATATAGTGTGTGAATTCAGGACAAAAAAGAATTTATTTTCCTTTTTTCCATTAATCAGAGACGAACACTAAATGCAAAGTTCATATTCATTAATGTTTTGGGCTGATTCCTTTACAGCTGAAGGGATAGCCCTCACCATAATTGAAAAGTCCATGTTTCATTACATGTGGAAATATAGATGGACACATACTTTCTTGGGAGGTGGGTGTTTTTATGATAGTAGTAATAGTCCTTATATTATTAGAGTAAATTTGTGATATCTTCTATTAATTAGTCTAGCTAACTTGGATTTAGTGACTTGTAGGCTGGGTCACAAAAATGTGTATCCATTGTTTAGATTTTTTTTACTATATTTCTTAACCACTGTAATGGAAGTCTGTGTAGCAGTTCTGTATTTGGACTAAATGCTCAATATTTTGTCACCTCATCCCCAAATTAAAAATAGATACTGTTTATAGGTTGATTGTATCTCTTCATGTATTTTTCTATACAACTTTGTTTAGATTTTTCAGGAAAAATATTTTAGATTTAAATGTTAACAAAATCTTGTATCTTTTTTCCTAAATGTTTCTTCTGCTGCTTTAACAGTCACGTATTGCAATGAGAATACAAGTGGGGGAAAAAACAGAGGAGCAAAATATAGACAGACAACATGCTTAAGCAATCAGGAAGTATTTAGTCAATACATTGGTCTCAGCACAGCAACAAACAAGTTTATAGATGTGTGAGAAGAGGAAGGGAGATTTGGATTTGAAAGAAGAAAAGCTCAGTGGATGCTGTTAGAAAGTCTATCAGAGGTCTGAAGGGCACTGCAGGGAACACAGATAATGCTTTGAAAATACAGGAAGTGTGAGTTGGAGACTTGGCTCATGTAGCAGGGGAAGATGGAGCAGACCTCAAGTGAAAGGGGAGGAGAATATTCTGTCCAAGTGAGGACAAATACTAAGTTTCATCCAAAAGAAGAGGGAAGGCAGCAGAGAGAGTCAAAGAGATCACACGGCCAAGGCAATGGAAAGGAAGTATCTTGATAGCAGCATTCTGACTAGATGACAGTATTGTAAGGTTTCTGCAATTAACAGGAGATCTCTGCTGTGTGGATGGATAGGAAAGGCTGTGCTTTTGAAAGGTAAAATGAGAAAGGTAGGCGTAGTCTTAAGTAAGATATGGAGGGAGATTAAGAACTGTTTTGAACTGGGCAGCTTGACATCAGAGAAATAAGGCAAGCTGAGCCTTGGTATGGAGCAGAGTGGTGCATTTGTTGCTTTAATTAGTCTAAGATTTCTATAACCCAATATAATCTCATCCAAGTGAGAAGACCAAAATGAGGTATGAAGTTCGTCCGGCATTCTGCTGTAGAGACAAAAAGAGAATCTGAGAATAAGTAAACTGAGGGAGAAATGAAAAATTGCTGCCGTCTTTTTAGAAAGGGAAAATCATTCCAGAAGCAGCTACAGAGGGGAGAGGATACAGGAGAGTATTGGAACTTGCAAACCCAAGTTGGACATGTGATAGACCAGGACTGTGCTAGAAAACAGTAAGATTGCCTTGATTTCTTCTCTGAGGCAAAGTACTTGTTTCTAAAGCACTTCTCATTTTGCAGCACTGATTTTCTTCAACTGCAAAAAACCCAAAGCCCTTAAACATACAGTTTAAAATTCTGTCCATATTAAGGGTGTTCTATCTATATTAACTTATGTGTGTGTCACTTAAGATTGTTAAAAACCTCAGGGTGGGAATAGTGTTATTTGCATTTGCACATTTGTATGGCAGCACATAGGCTTATTGCTAAATAAATGGTTGCTATGTGTAATTAGTTGATCTCTGGTTTCAAATGTTCATTAGCCATACAGATAAAATGAAGATGTTACCTCGGTCTATTGTTAATAGATTTAAGCTTTCTTTTGCTCTTGGGTTTTGGTGTTGTTTTTTTGGTTGGTTTGTTTTTGGGGTTTTTTTTGGGGTTTTTTTTTGTTTGTTTGTTTGTTTTTTGTTTTTTGGTTTTTTTTGCTTCTTTTATATATCAAGCTTCCTTCCACTGTGCTGCTGCAGAAAATTACTTTTTTCTTTTGGGAGGAGAAGAAAATTTATTTTTTCACCATTGGAACTTGAGGTAAATAACAAACCTAGAAATTGTGGACAGGAAAATTTAAGCATGGAGTATGAAACAGGAATGCAAAAACTAAAAGATTACAAAAACTTCTGTACCCTTCAGCACTTCCTTTCAAAGGTAGTTCTGGTGTCCTTTTGCCAAAGGAGATGAAACAACTGAGAATATTAAGAGTAAAAGGGAAAGTGGTGCAAGTGATAATACATTACTCAAAATCGTCATAGTCACAAATGATTTCACAGAGTAGCACTTAAAAAAAGAATTATGAAATAGGAATTCTAATGCAGGCAGTTATATTTTTGGAAGTGTAATGTCAAACAAATAGTTCCTTTAGTTAGAGGAATGAATGGATCCAGCTCCACTGCATCATATGAGCATTCTGACTTTCAAAAAACCTCAACATCTGCGCTTGAAATCAGCTTAAGACAAGGAAAGTGGAGCTCTGGAGCAGGTTATATATATCATTAGATGTCTTCAAGGAGAGAAAGACTAGGTGAATTAGCTTCTAGATGAACTAGAGTACTGTTGAGTCTGTCTCGAGACAAGGAGACAGAACTGATGATCTCTTCTGCGGGTACACACTCCCAGAATTTGAGGGAGCAGAAGAGATAGCACTTAGAAGATAATGTCAAATACTTACCTGATCAAACAAACACTACTGTGTGCACCTCTCAGGCCTTACATCAGTTACAATATCAGAGATGGGAGGATACCTTTCACTCCAATGCTCTGGCAAATAGAACGTATTTGAAAAGTGACCCACTTGCACCAAATATACAAGGCATTAAAATTCTTTCAGAACAAGATGCAGGAAGTCAAAATGGAAATGTTCTTGGTATAAAGGCAAGAGTAAGAGAAGTATATAGATAGATAAAACAGAGTTTAAAGCTGAATCATCACAATTTCTGATTTAATGTGAATTCCTTCTTTTGTTCTCTTGTTGTAGTGTTCCTTCAAACAGCCTATCAAGTCTAACAGTAGATCTTCTAGATCCAGTAGATCTGTTATTGTTTCTTCAAAGATAAACTGTTGCTCTAAAGGTTAGAAACGAAAGATCTTTTTCTAAATGCATTTTAAAAGGAAAAGAAGTGGTAAAAAATAATCCATGTAAAACAAAAACAGCCTTTGAAATGATGTAAAGGCTGGCTCTCTCCCTCATTAGTCTGTTCTGGGGTTTTTGTTCAGCTCTAAAATAAGATATTGCAGATCAGGAAGAGTATTCTTTATTTCTCGTTAATTCCTTTTCTTTACCAGAATATACATCTCACAAGACTGCTTAGTTTAGGGTAAGAGACAGAGGTTTTTAGATTAACCTTGTTATCCCTTTGGTCAATGGATTGTTTTCACAGAAATTACCAAGTTAAAAAAATACTAATGTCAGAAGAATGCTGGCTTTTATACACAAAGCCACCTGGCGTGTGCAGGGCAGGTGAAAGGAGCCTTCACTCAGGTTCTCAAGCACTGAGCCTTCCAAAACGTGCCCAGTGCAAGTGATCTGGGAGCCAACATAAAATAATTGCTTTGGGCTACACCAAGAGTCAACAGCAGCCCTTCACCCTGTCTGTTCAAATACGTGGCTCTTCTCTGAAGATAATGAGAAATTAGAAGTTGAAAATTTTCATTTTAAAAAAGCATGAGAAGAGCTATCTTGGTGCATTCCAATCTACCTGTTTCTGCCTTTTCCTTCCTCCTCGAGAAACTTTTCTTTGGTTTTAGTTATGAATGAAAAAAGAAGATTGTACTAAACTGTGAATTGCCTTTTTCTCTCTTTTTGCTTAAAACGCAGCATGGAGAGATGCGAGTACAATTATTAGTTCTGGAGATTGTGAAAATCTTTTGAAATGAAGGGCATTTGCCAGAAATCTGTCAAACTACAAATGACCCAGGTCTTGCTCAAGAAACCATCTATTAGAAGTAGTGACCCACTAACCTCATTTTTCCAGAAAGACTGGTGTGCAGTTATGGCAAGACAATCCAAGAGATTTGTAAAACTTCATTTCTTTAGGGGTCAGATAGTAAGATTTCAGATGCAGAAGCAACAGAAAATCACATCAATTTAAGCAGGAAGTACTGTTTCCAAAAGAGCTGTGTATATTTAGACAGCTTGAGTGAATGTTCAGCTCTCCTGATTCATTACTCCATTCAGGAATAGCTTAAGATGTGCTCTTACTCTGCTGGAGTTTTTTGTCTGGGTTCCCCAGCACTCTGTATGTCTACAGGGAAAGAAAACCTCTTTCTACATTTTATAAAAGTGAGATTATACACAGATTACTGGACATTAGCTCTTGGTACTTGAGAACAATTTTCCTTTTAATATAAGCAAGCCTCATATTGCAGTAGTTGTTGCCTTACAAATGTTCATAATAATAATCATTATCAACCTGCTTTCTGCAGCAATTAAACCCCTAAATTGAGCAGGAAGTAATGCTAAACTCAGAAATGTAAAGGCTTTCCTTCCAATTTGAAAAGAGGATGAGAGAGAACAAATTAATCATAGAATTGTGGATGCTGGAAACATATTAGAAAATCTAACCAGTCTCTTTGCCTTTCATTTGCCTTTTATTGTACAGCCTGCAGTATTCTGACAGTCTGGTTTTTCAAAAGCTGTAGTCTTAAAAGTGATAGGTTACCACTACTTTCTCTTAAGAGTGTATAAGAATCTCACTGATAAAGAGGATTTCAGAAGTTTGGGAAATGAATGCCACTGCAGCAGTGAGGAACTAACGGTTCCAAACATATATAGAAATGCAAAAGGGATTTTTTTTTTTTTTTTCCCCAGTGATTTTTTGTGCTGAGTCGCCATCTGAGATGTCTGTGCATATGTCAGTTGATCTGTGTCTGTTTTAGAGCTGGAATATGTTCTCACTCCCTTAATAATCACCTCCTCACTTTCTGTGCAATTTTAAAATTACATCTGACCAGAGGATTAAGAATGTCTTAGTGGTAACGTAGTCTTGAAATTCATTTGACTGTGCATTGTTCTCTGAAGTGCCATATTTAGCTTTTAACAAGCTTGGGAATATTGTTTATTTTGCCGTATGATGTGTTAGTTGCTTAGCTAATTCTGCATTTAGAGACGTGTGTTCTCTGGGCTCTCACATGGGGGGAGGAAAGTGTCCTCCTTATGTGAGAAAGCTGCCACAGCAGCTGAGATATCACTTAACACTGGAGGCTCTCCAGGGCTTGCATGTGCTGCACATGCTTGCAATGTATTTTGGTATTAGTGTGACCAACATTAATACACAGCACCAATGCTGAGAATAAAGTAAGTGCTAAAGCTCAGATTCAGATGCTCTAAATGGCAGCATCTTTATTGCTCTACACTAAGAGAGAATGAACAAATAGTTCTAGAGTGGGCAAAGATGACTGGTGTAGCGCCCTAACCCCAGAGGCAAATTTATTTCCACCCATCTGCTGTCTCAAATGCCAAGTCCTAGAAATGCCACTGTTTCCAAAGCAGCAGACATTAACCATGTGTGTGAATCTTAGGCATTAGTAAAAATTATTCCAAAAAAATTGCCTTTGTTTTTCTTTCATGAATTGCCAGAGCAAAGAACAAGGCCAAGGCACATTGTGGGCTCCATTTTCCCGGCACTAACAGGTTCATAATTTCTGTGATGAAATATAATGAATGGCTATCGGTGAGATAGTAATTTCATTTCATTCATCTGCTGGAAATAATGAAGGCATTTGTAAGGCTGTAAGGTAGGGTCTAGGGCTCGGTTCTGGTCTAGTTTGCTGTGGGACTTGCAGACCCTAAATCATGATACCCAGCTGAAAGGGGATTGTAAAGGACTTGTATATTGTGGAATAAAATACATGTTCCGAGTCTGCAGACTCCTGGAGCTGAGGGTGGGCAAGGAAAGCATAGCTGGCTGGTGGTGTATAGGTCTTCCCACAAAGGACCTTGGTTACAATTAGTGCCTCTCTCTCCTCCTCTTCCTGCCCACCAGCACAGGTTTGGAGAAAACTCTCCTGTTGCTGCTTCTCCTACCAGTAAATGGCAGAAGAAATTACATGTTTTTTAGTGCAGAAATAGGTCCAGATTAAAAATCCAAGTGGCAGGGAACATTAGTGCTGCCCTTTCCTGGCCAAAATTTACCAAGTCCCCCTCTGCTGTGAGCTGCTTTCAGACATTTGTGTTTCTTTTTGTATAGGCAGGCTGCGTATTCAGCAGAGTGACTCAGAGCACAGAATCTCTTTGAACTGTGTTTCTGCTCTGGGAAAGTCTTTTTTGGTTTTTGTTTCTTTAATTTTTTTTTTTTTAAGTGATAAGGAAATATGTGCTACTTGCAAGTTGCTCCTTTTGGCAAACATGGGATATCCCTTTTTAGTACGGATTCTGTTCCATATGTGATCGTTCCCTTTTGCCAAACTTCCTTAGATGTGCACCAAATTGCAGAAAGATGAATACCAACTTTGCATAATTTGAACAAGAAAGCCTTGCAGTGCTACTTTTCTGTTTAATTTACGGGGGGGGGGGGGAAATTATGAGATACGTAGGACATAAGTAAGGGCAGAATAGAGCCCTTAATCTTAATTATTCATTCTGCAGTATTATAAATGACTAAAGATTACTTCCAATGTTTGGTATAATCTTACAGTGTGCAGATGTGGTTCTCTTTGGTATATGCCATCTTTACTGAACTCACAATTTCCATAATGCTGTCACATTCTGCATGGGAAGCAGATTTACAGATAGGTAATCCATGTAAGGTATTTTAAAGACAGCTTATTAAAGGATTGAGGCCTGCTGTTAAATTACATATGCTTTCAATTGCTATGAGGAGCAAACAGTATCAAGAAGTACAATAATTTAGCTACAGCTGGAGAAAGGCCTATTTAAAGTTTTGATGACAGATCCTTTAAAGTTTTCCTTTAAGTTCTTTTCTGCTTTCTATCTTCTCCTGCATAGTACAATATTTCACTTTATACAATGTAATTTCACCAGCAGGTCAACTGTACACGCGCTAGGAAACTGAAATGCATTCCTGAACTGATAGACAGAGTTTACAGAACGACTGTGGGCGCCGGGCTCCACGCTTGATGGCATTATCTAAACAGCTGACAGCAAGGCTGGAGTCACTGCAGTTTAGCATTGCTAATTATTAATAGCTCCAATAGCGCTGGGCACCGTCGCCGTGGCGCATCCCTGCTGCCGCTGCCTGTGCGAGCTGCCGGGATGCTCCGGTGCCTTGATACTGCTGAGCACATTGGATAGTGCCCCCATCTGTTTCTGGAACACAAGGAGATGTGTCACTTACGGGCTGGGCTGTCTGCTCCTCGTACCCTGTACAGAAGGAGTTACAAGAGATTGCCTTTCCAAACAGATAAGCTCATTCCCCTCTCTTTAGCCAGAATAAGGAGGCAATGGCTGTAGAGTCATTCCTTAAATTGGGGGGGCTGGGGAGGAGGGAGAATGTTTGGAGCTTTTTTTCCCTAAAGTAACAAAATAAATGAGAAAATAGCGATGCTGTTTGGAGCTAACTTTAAGTGTCTCACGGTAAGATGCTAAAAGAGGCACATTATGCAGACATGAGACTACAGAGCCTGAGAAGGAATGTGTTAAACAATCATTTTGTAACGATGAGTCTGGCCATGCGTTTGCATGTGAACATTATTACAATCTGAAAAAGAGAAAATGTTATTATGCCATGTATCTTTGAGCCATTATTGGAATTAGGTTACAAAGCTTTGACTGCAAGGTTATTTGAATCTACTGCTTGTTGTTAATGTCATGCTTTCTATTTAGTATTTTTTTCCTTATTTGTTATGAACTAGGACACTATGAAAAGCAAATAATTTTTAAAAATGTGTCTGTAACCACCCACCACAAGCATAAGTATGTTTTTGATTGTATATATTTAAAGATCACCGTACACTGTGGAAAAAGCTGTGCAAAGCTCTGAAAAGAGAAAGTAGTAAAAAAAAAAACAAAAAAAGGTTTTAATAATTAAAATACAGGGCTTTTAAACTTATCTTTATTTTTTTCTTCAACATTTCTGTATAATCTAAGCAGACACATGAAAAATACTGACTCTAAATTTGGCAAAAGAAAAGATTTTCTTGCAAAGGGTGATCTAAACATCTTTCCACATAAATATATTAGGACTTCTTTTTCTTTGATTATTGCTTTTTTAGGAAATGAAAAATAGTATTTTTATTTTGATGTATTTACAGTGTGAATTATGCACGTGATATTTCTGTCCTCATCTAATAAATCTGTTTTTACAGAAGTTGTAGAGGTTAATAGATTTGGAATTGCATTAGATTTCTATAATAAATGGATATATAAGACAAGACCTTATTAGGTTGATCTTTGTCTGTGAAATCTGTCTTCTTCAAATAATTTCAGAAACCAAAAATGCAAAATATAAACTTTTTCTAATCATGAATTTTTAAGCATATGTCTCTGTAAATATTAATGCAATTTAATTGCTGAAATTTACTTTGTTACCAATAAGTAGCAAAGTTCTGTATAGTACCTGAAACTAGTATTTTTATTTCAGTATTTTTACTGGAATATACTTCTTATAGTGAACTTTGAATTCATGTAATATCAATATTATCAAATATTGATATATCACCCCTAGACAGCAAATATATTATCAATGCATTTAGTAGTAGCAGTACAAATAATTAAAGTAGTTAAAAATTTAACTGAAAAATTAAAAGGTGATGCTTAAATAAATAAAATAAAATATCTCAGTAGAAAACATTGCTAATAGGCTGTGTAGATCTCATTCCATTGTTTCTATTGTTACCATGTCTTAATGGCTTTTATTGTTTATAGGAAAAAATTGTTTAAGACAGCAAGAATCTCGGGTCTTCTCTTTTTTATGAAGGTCAAACTAAATTCAGAATTATAACTGAAAAATGAAATGTAAATACCAAGATCTTTGATAACAAAGTAATTAAAATGTATGGTTTTGCCTACTGTGTATAATAAGGGCTTATATTTGATCAACCATAAAAGTTATTTAATCATTTTAACCTTGGAATACTACCCCACAAAAAACTACTTAATGGAAGTTAGCTGAGAAGCATTAGAGTATCACAACATCAAGAAGGCTGAGCGAGAGGGCACTGAAAATTCAAGCACAGCTTATTTCTGCCATAATACTATAGCAGGTTGCATGGCAACCAGTGGCTGTGGATTTTGAAGTTACTTTATCCTTATTCAATGAGCAAAGACTTAGCCTGTATTTATTTTGGTAATTTCTAGAATTAATCAGGTATTTAAGGCCCAGTGTAGCATAAACTTGCTGTGATTTTTTGATTGGCAAATGAATGTTTACAGCTGTTGTTGGGAGAAGATCTGGAAGAAGAGGAGCGCTCAATTGTTCCTCCTAGTATTGCAGATAGTAAGTATTAGACAAGTGCTTGGATCACCAGCCCATTTTGAGCAAGTGTGGTTTGCAAGCATCTATCTCCCTGTGATTTAGGTTAGTCATTTTAGGAGGACGCTGGAGTTTTCAAAAAAAACCCTGCCATATTTCATTTTAATGCTTCCATTAAAGAACAATGCTAAGAGAATTTTAACATTTTTCAGCTGAGTAAAAGCTGTAATCATAAGCCAAAGTCACAAGTACAAGTAGTGTGGCACCCTTGTGGGCATGTATTACTTCAGAGGATACAGTAACATACAAATCTCAAAATATGTTTTAAAATACTATTTAATTTCCATTACTGTCTTTAAAGTACAAAGGCAACTCTTTCAGTAGCCTGTTGTTTAATGTGTTCAGGGTTCTGCCAAGCTTCACAATATCCCTAGATCTTACTGAAATTGAAGTAAATTAAAAGCACAAAGCACACCATCATAATGCTTGTAATGAATGAGAGGTGTGAACTGGTGGTTCATTTAATGAGTGCTTTTTAAAAATGCACTTTGCTAGAGCATATGAAAAATCTGTAGGATATTTCCAGGTTTCAGAAGCAGTGTATATTCTTGTAGTGAAAGATGCCATCATAATGCTTATACATACAGGGCCAGGATTATGATATGAGTGTTCTCTTCATGTGTTTCAGTTCCTAACTTTCTGGCTTTTATGCAAAAGTACACATTTGAATGAACCTTATCACATACACAGCATGAAAGGCATCATTAAATCAAGACAGGCTTTCACAGCCGTGACTTACATCATGCACCCCACCAACCTAGCTTTGAAGAACCCTTTTTTTCATATGTTCATGAACTTACCAGATTTATGTGACAGCTGTATCGTTCTATTTTAAAACATTTCCAAGAGTGATGTTACATCAAGATCCTAATAAGGAGCCCACAGTCCTTAGGTGGCAGTGGGCACCCAGCCAGTTGACCACTTTTGGTTTGGGAATGCGTTGTTCTCCAAGGCAGGCCACTGAAACAGAAATTGCACAACTGCGCATGCCTAGTGTAGGTCATGCCTTTTCTGAGAGGCTTCCTCAGTACCCATCTACTGCTTATGACCAGAAAACATGCACCCACAGCATCCATATTCTGAACTTTACAGCACAGGAGTTAATTCGGTTAAATTTTGAGCTGAAATGGGTAGAGGATGTCTTGGCATTTGTTTGGCACAGGTAGCCTGGAGGTTACAGCCTATCTGTGTGCAGCAGCAGGAGGAGGTCAATGGATATCTGCTTTCAACCAAAGTGTGGCAGTTTAGGCTCACTGTGCCTGATGGCATGTATAAAAGTCCCTAATGATCTCCTTGATGAAATAAAGCAATCAATCTTGGCAGTGAAGGCACAGCAAAGTTATTTTAAAAATGCATAGGTTATTTTCTAAAAACCTCCACTAGAAAGCTAGTACTTCTGGGAGTCATGAATGCTGTTAAAAATATATATATTATAGCCTTTATGATGACAGTTAAAAGTTATTACAGCCAAATACTTTATGTCAACAATAAGCTACTGCAGTTTAAGAAAAATGAAAGGTTTTCCCCTGAGTCGGTTGTGTTTTCTTTGAAAATAATAGGGAATAAAGCTTAAATATTTTGGGTTGGAACTCTTGGTCCTATTTGAATATTTGTGTTTCATATGTTCCAGAAATTAGTGAATTTTGGTGACCTCATTTCTGGTCACTTTTTTTTTTCTAAATGGAAGGGTTAATACTAAAATGTGCATATCAGTAAAGAAATCTGCAGTTTTGTAGTCTTTTGTATTAGTAATAAAAGTAAGAAACCTGTTCAGAGCAAATAATTGTGTCAGTAAGGAACTCCTGGGTTTTCTAGCTTCCATTTTGGCTGAAAAGCGTACTGACCTGGGCTGTTGTCTTGTCTCTATCTTCTTTTGGGGACATGCATTAAGTCAGTCTGAACAATCAAGCACAATGCAGGATTTGTCCAACCATTATGATTTATCTTTCCTTAGGCATTGGCTAAAATGTATTAACAAAACCCGTGAATGCTGTTCTAGTGCAAAAGCAGGAAGGAATTAAAGAGCTGGCCCAGTGTTAGTGCAGAGGAAGTGAGGACTTTGCATCTTCTTGTCCTTTTTTCATTTGTAAAAGTGATGGCTGCAACAAGAAACTTAATAAAACCTCTGATCAAAGGACTGCTGGATATGACCAGCAGTTTTGTTGTAGCTACACTGTGGACAAAATAGTAGAAATAATTTTATCAGGTGTCGCACTGCATGACACGAAAGAATGACACGCACCCATCAGGTTGAAATGAGGAGTGAAAGAAAGGCAGTTTATTATGATTTGGGGTTTAAATAGGAATTGGAATTTGATCAAGGATTGGAGGACAGGAGGAACACCTCCCTGACCCCAGTGGTCCATTCAGAAGTCCATCACAGAGAGGAATGAAAACAATTTACTTTGTTTATGGTGGTACACGCATGAGAATCTCCAGTAGAAATATGTAAACAATATCAGAAGGCTGAAAATCGGGGCGACAATCAGGCATTTTAATGGATTCATTTTATATAGAGCTTGGAATCAGTTGTTGCTTCTGCTTTTATTTCTGTGTGCTTTTTTAGGCTTAGTGATGAGAGGATATAGCTGTAGAAGTTCGGAATATCCCTTGACACTGGCCCTCCCTGTTTTGTGGGGATGGGCAATCCGATTACAACAAGGCACCTGTGTTTTGTTTTTTTAAAATAAGAAAATTGAACATTCAATGATGCTCTGGGCCAGAAATTACTGTCTAAGTAAACTGCAGTACTTATGAATGAGCCATAATAGATTTGTCAGGGCTATGACCTATTTCAGTAACTGTGAAAAAGGAATAATGTTAAGGTGTCAGAGAGGAGTCAAGGCATGGGGCTTGTTTTCACTGAAACCCTGGGCAGTGAGGAAAACATGAAGGTAATTCTTTCTACTTCATTCTGAAAATAAGAGCCTGGGAACACAGTCAGGAATCAATCTTTAGCTTCATTTCTCCCTAAATAATTTGCATTCTGTAAAATGAAATACATTTCATATATTTATAATACTGGAACCTGGGATTAAAATTGAAAGCCTACAGTGAAACTCGCATTTGCAGAACAGAGCTTTATCAATTACTTCCCTTTTCTGACAGCAATGCCTGCTTTTCCAGAGCAGCCCCCCACATGTCCTATCCTTTTGCATTACAGACACATTGGACACAAATGTGTTAGCTAAATTTTTGCCACACTTTGCAAGAAAATTTTAAGGAAATGGTCCAGTTTCAAAAATTCTACTAAATATTGTGTATTTGCTTTTTATTTTAAAACTGTTTTGTCAAAATGTCAGTGGTGAGTAGATTTTTTATTGTCTAAGTACATACCTCCTCTTAAAAATAACCACAGAACCAAAATTGTAAATGTTTTACTTCATTCACATTTTTCTCTTCCACCATTACCTGCACTGACTGTCTCAGAGCACAAAGAGGCTAACAGTACAAGTGTAAACTGTCATCTAAGTCTTTTTCTTCTGCCTAACACTGGAAAGGTTATGTCCTGAAAGAATGCATTTAGCAAATGATGAGCCCTGTAAGACAGGACCAGGGCTGGAAGGATTGCAGACAAAATGTGCTCAGAGCTGGAAACACTCGCACAGATTGAAGACTAAACCCAAATGCTGCCTGTCTGTGAGAGCTTTATATTGACGCCTCTGTGATTGGAAAGAAGAATTATGCAGCCAAATGCTCTGTTGATTTATATTCCTGGAAAAACCACTGATTTATGGAAGGTTTTGTAATATAAATATCACTGTTTATTCTCGGTTTTAAGGCTTTTCAACTGCAGTAAGGTGTATCAAGGATCCTTTCTAGTTTGCACTGTATTTTGTCTTCTATGAATTTGGGTACTCTAACATCTGTGTACCTCAGTGCACCTGTCTTTACTGCAACCCTGAGCAATGTGGGGTGTACTGCATTATTTTACACCTGAAGTATTGAAAAATGATAAAGGTAAAGGTGTGTGCGCTTAAATGTAACTGTGTACAGTTAAGTATGTTCCTAACAGAAACCTCAAGGGTTCCTAACATCCCAGCTGTTATCAATGGCCACAAAAGGTGAGAAACTTCATGCATATGGAAATTCAGCCCATCATTAAAGGGTCTTGAAAATCTGACCCATCACAATCTGGGGAAGATCATGCAAAGTAAAAGCTGCACAGAAAGGAATTGATCAGTTTCTCAGAAAATGTTGTGTTGTACATAACCCTTAGAATAAGTCCTCCTTCTGTTTTGTTGTTATTGTTTGTGTGGTGTTGGGGGGTTTTTTGGGTGTTTTTTTGTTTGTTTGTTTGTTTGGGGTTTTTTGTTTGGTTTGGTTTGGGTTTTTTCCATTTAAAATATTTAGTAAATATGTACTGACAATTTAGGAAGTATTTTTGCTTTGATTCCTTCCTGTTTACCTTTCATAATCATTTGATGTGTGTTCAAAGTCCACTGGATCCAGTATAGTTTTCATTGATTTCATAGGTATATAGCTTGCTGAAAACAATAAAACTATACAAGAGCAAAAGGGAGATGCTAGAGGGAAGGTTTAATTCTTTAAATTATAAAGTAAATTGGTAGTGACTGCACACTGAGATACATCCTAGTCCCCATGTACTAATTGGATGCCACTTAAAAACATTATGAGAAAAGTACGTGAAACTCCAGGTCTTCCAGTCTAAGCATCATCCTGGTTTTATACTGATATTAATGACCACAGGTTGGGTAGGGTTGTTTTTTTTTTTTTTTCTTTTTCCCCCACTGTGGTGAAAGTAAGATGCCTGAAGGGAAGCAGAATTAATTAAAGTTTCTGATGAATATTGGACCACTACTGGCATTTGCCTCGGGATCAACAGGTAGGTTCTTAACTTTGTGAGGGAAAACATTATTGAAGAAGGTTGCATTCCTTGTGCAGATCAAGTTGTGCTTTTAAAAAATAAAAGAAGTCAGCTGGTAGTCTTGCTTTTAATTATCGAAGCTGTGAGAATTCAAATGACATATTTGCCTCATTTACTTAGAAGATATTCTTGTATTTATTAAATCATTTGAAGAACATCTGTAACACTTTGATAAGATTTTCTTTCTCATCATGAGAAGCAGGCTGCATTTCAATACCAGGAAGTACTAGTATTACCAAGTGTTTCCTACTCCATTTACAGGGAAACTGTAATATGTAGAAGTAATATTCACCAGAATTTAGGAATGTTTCATTTCGTAACAATAATGGACATAAGTCCAATAGTGGGATTAAAGGATCCAGACATAATTATAAATTATTATTTAGCTTTTCCTTCTATCACTGCTAGACTAAAAACTACCTGGTTTTTACCATTTCTCTCTCACAAAACCAAAAGCCTGTAGTCTTCTCCAGTAACAGTACAATTGAGATGACAAGGAAGAAATAAAGCATTTTTAGCACCAGCTGTTAAATTACTAAGAAAAAAGTGATGCTGCCTTTCTGTACTATTTATGGGTCAATTAAAAATATAGAAACAGCCAATGTGCTTTAGATTGAGCAAAAATAATTTTTAAACTACTTGAAATTTCATGTCATTGATGCTTTAAGGCTTTTCTGTATTGTGAACACCTTCCTTAGACACAGAGGACAAAGGTCCAGTGTCTCCAGTTGTTTTTACATGTGACTGAGGTTTAAAAATCAAAGTTCATGTAACCAGGCAGAGTCACAGACAGAGTCTACAATATCAGACAGACCAGGTGAATATGTGTATCCCTCTGTCTCCTGTGGGAATCAAAAAGTTGAACTAGAATTTCTAATGAGGTTTTGCAGGAAGTTTGCTTTTAAAAATTAAGAAAACCAGGGTAAATCTCACTTTAAAAGGTTTAGTCAATATTAAATAATATTCTGCTGGAAAATGCATATGTGGCATAATAAATAAAGTAAGAATTCAGTTATTAAAACGTGCAAACAAAGCTGCATATGCATATACACATACATGTGTATATGTGCATGCAAATATCAATATTCTCTGTGTATACATAAAAGCTTATTTGTGTATCTGTGGTTGCATGTTCACAGAAATAAGTACCTGCATATACCGCTAGTCTTTCTTACTTCAGAAAACATATTAATTGCATAAAATATATTTCTCTGTGTTTCAGAGGTAATTTTTAGAGAATTTACTGTAAATTATTAAACATCTTGATTCCTCTTTAATTTTAATCTGAAATTGTTATATATGTATATATTTATAATAATGGACATATTTTTTCATATTAACATTTTATTTTATAAAGAAAAAAACAAACAAAACTAGCATATGTCCTGTAAAGGAACTTATATAGTGGGAATTTTTTTTCAGCCTTTTTTTATTCTTTTTCAGATTATTTGACTGATGTTTATTGCTGTATCAGTTGAATACTACTAGTCCAGCAGTTGAAATTAAATCATGTGGAAGTTAAAAGGTCATATTAATACTATACCTCTAAAGGTTACAGAAGAAAATCAGCAGTGAGACTCCTGCAGACAGTTAGAGAAGGGGCAGGGCCACTGTGTTATTGATAGACAAAAGGCACTGCTGGATAGCCTGTCTCCATAAAACACTAAAATATAATAAAAGAGCTGCTTTCACCTATGGGTAATCCATAGGGTAGCAGTGAATACTCAAATGTTCACTATTTTGTTTCGCACACTTCTAAATCAGAAATGCCCAAACCATTTTATTATTGCTGGGATATTTTCATTTGCCCAGGTGTCAGTTCTTTCTGTATCTCATCCTCTTCCTGAAGATGTTGATTTTAAATCTTTCCCTTTTTAAGTGTTTATTTATACTGCTTCATTGTCCATAGGCACTACTTGTAAAGAACCTGCTGTGCTAAACATCATATAAACTGAAGTTTTAAAAATCAGTTTTAAAAAGTTTTTAAAACAGTCCCTGCTCCAGATATACCAATTTCTTCTCAGTCACCTTTCCGGGTTTCTCTATTTCTTGCCATTAGAACAATGGGCTATAACTTGATCATTTTCCACTTATATTTCTATTTCCCTTCTTTTTCTCTCCTGTGTCTCTCTTCTACTCTATCCAATTTTTCTATCAAAAACAGTCACATCCACAATACTCTAAAAACATATCCATTCTCATAAATCTTCAAAATATCTTGCTCAGTACTTCCATGTACTACACGAGCTGCTGGTCCTCTCTCTGAGCACTCCATGGCTCTTGCCCTCGTTTTCCTGCTATACCTCAGTCTATTTTAGTTTTGCACCTTTTCAGTTGTGTCTTCTTGCAACAGTCTGCTATGAGCATACCCCAAAATCTTACTCCTTCTTCTTAGAAGCAGTTCATGAAAGGGATGGTTCTTTAAAACATGCTAATGGGAATACTTAGTGCCTTTTCTCTTTGACTCTTAGCTGCTACAGCATTCTGACTACAAAGTTATTCCAGGCTGGATTTCTATTCCCTTCCATT